>NW_022989883.1:733969-840067 GCF_902827175.1 Gymnodraco acuticeps | reverse complement strand
GAGAGAGAGAGAGAGAGAGACCTGCAGAGTAGAGAGAGAGCGCTCGAGAGAGCCGCCATGACGAGAGCGACGGAGGAGAGAGAGAGAGAGAGAGAGAGAGAGAGAGAGAGAGAGAGAGAGAGAGAGAGAGAGAGAGAGAGAGAGGGAGAGAGGAGGAGAGAGGAGGGAGAGAGAGAGAGAGAGACCATCAACAGGCTCATTTGTATAATTTCTCATGTGTCATAAAGATAGGCGTAATCACATATTTAAAGTCAGCTCATCCAGAAAAAAAATATGAACGTATAGTTTTTTATGGTTTTTGGTTGTAATGTTTCTGTATTATACACAAACTGTCAATTCCATATGTACAGTATTAAGGATGTAAATACTTTATGTGCATTGTCTGAACCCCTATTATCAAGCTTTGTTTAGCTTATTGGGTTTACACACCACTCCATTATGATTGCATTTAACTCGTGAATAAATCAAATGAATGAATCACCAAATAAACACGTTGTCCTTTAAATCAGCATAGACTGGTTCTCATGCTCTGTAGATGATAGCACATGGAGATGGCGGAGAAACGAAGAGAGTAAGAGAGAATAATGACCGTAGATTTCCCTGCGTGCTGCTGATCCCAGGCCTGCTGATGTTTCTGTCAGCAGAACCAACGACACCGACATCTGTCAGCTCTCCCCTGATGCCGCGTAATGACTCCAAATGTTGTTCTGCTCCCTGAACAAATCATCGTACAGCAGACTGATTGCTGAGCTACGGTCCCACTCCATCTTTCCACAGCAAGAACAGTGTAATGACTTTTAGGCAACATCTCTGGGGGGGCTTTTTCCCAAATCATCACATACCACTTACCTCTCTGCCATCTTGCTCCACTTTTAGTTTCACACTCTATAATCATGAACAAGTTGCTCAACAGCTATCTTGCGGATTTGTAAGTTATATACTATCCTATGTACAGTATATGTTTTATATGTCTATATTTCTGTTGCTGTTGCTATATGTATTTTGTACTCTAAATGTGTTTATATTGTTTTATTTGATCATACTTTATTCCACCTTTTAAATGCCTGAACACACTTGCATCCTTTGATTATTAAGATCAAAATGAGATTAATAAGAATATGTAATGTATTTAAGTCAAAAGGACTTCTGTGTACAGTAAGTCTTACCGAGGTCTTGTCCCCGTCTTCAGGCTGAATCTCTCCAGCGATGAAAGCTTCCTTCTCGTCTTTGATCCAGAAGAAGCGCTTGATGTCGTATGGTTTATTCATAGCATCCAGGCGCTCCGTCTCATTGGGAACCAGGAGCGGCGGGGGGTCCACATCGTCCCCCCAATCCCCATTATAAGGCATGATGCTGCTGCCACCAACACAAACCAACCAAGAAACCAACTCACAAAAGTGTGTTGGAAGTAAAAGGAAGAAATTGGCCATCAGTTAAAGGTCACCTACTATGCAAAATCCACCTTTTCATGTCTTTTCTACATCAACATGTGTCCCCTCTGTGAAAAGAGATTCTCTCTCTTTTTGTCCTGATCCATTTCTATAAAAACCTGTCTGAAAATGAGCTGATCAGATTTTGGCCGCTTTGTGATGTCATAACGATGTTTTGTCTTGTGTAACCATTAGCCAATCAGCAACCAAGGTAACCCCCCCCCCCCTTATCACCTGAATCTCCTCTAGAGCACCATTGTGTTCTTTTTAACCAAATCTCTCTCAGAGGGGCGTGAGGAGGGGCTCCTTATTGTCATCTAAAGTAACAGACAGAGAATCAGCACTTTGGAAACAGGGCTGAAACAGAGGGGATTATGGGATGCTGCAATGACCTGTTTGGTGTTTCAGCCAATCAGAGACAGGCTCTGTATATATCTGAGACCTGTGATATATTGATGAAAAACAGTATAATAGGGGACCTTTAAACAGTGTTTGACTCACAAATGCAGGACATGGAGGTACAATCAGGAGGAATACAGGTGTTTAAGATCAATCTCTTTTATATCCGTCCTTCATCTTCGTAATATGGTCACATCTCTAAAACCAGACATCACCCCGAGGTCTCATCCCTCCGATCTGCCAGGGAATGTCAGATTTGGGAATTCTTCAATCTGCCTACGTCCATTTAGGGTTTTCCTGGAAAGCCATCACTCAGACTTGGACCATCTTCTCCACCTCCCACATCTGCTCTTAAAATGGCCATCTCTCTGTGCGCCAGATAAGAATTTGGATGAGTAAGGCATCTCATATTCAAATCATAGACATGCAGATACTAAGACGGCCATTTTGTTGTCTTTTTTGTTGCTTCTCCACAGGTTTCTTCCTCCTCTTTCTCTGCAGACTGCCCAATTTCAAACCATGTTAAATTGAAACAGTTTCTCAAAGAGTAGAAACACATTTCTGATTTTGTTTAGAGACCAAATTTGCCCAAACTTTTGTAACATAACCAAAAAATAACCCTGTGTCCACCAAAGCTCGTTGAAGAGCTTTTAGGGAAGCCTTTTGTTGAATCATTGTATCCTGATCATATAGAATGTAGCCTCAATTTGACGGTTCTCAAAACTGTGGCAGATGTTAGTCTGGTTCCCTAAAGGTACAGAGATACAGACTGACGCACACTTAGGAGAGTTCATTGTCGAGTCCACATTTTTCAGCTTTAAAAAGAAGCAGCCACCTCAAGCAATACTGGTCTTTTAAGGAATCTATGAAGCCTAGAGAATATTCTTATAATATCTAAACTGTCTTTTACTGTTCATCTTTATCTTCTTTCTCTTTCTTCATGTAGCCAAATGAAATTGCCCTATGGTCTCTTGTCCCTGTTTTGTCTTTTTGTATACGTAAATCACTTTGGGAGAACAAAAGAAAAGGTCATGTAATTGAATCACTTCAAACCACACCTCATTGAACAAGCTGCTGTATAGCTCAGTGGTTGAAGCAGACAGTTCATATCCAGATCACTATTTAAAAGAAAATTGTCTGTCCAAAAAATATAATAACACAAATAAAAAGTTCCATAAAGAATATTCACTAAAAGTATTTAAAAAATACTTGAAGCAAAAGCCTTTATACATTAAACAGATGTTATTAATGTAGAAAAACCACCAAGTGTTAGGAGATGTGTGCAATTTTGCGATTTTGGTAGAACTTGACTTATTGAAGTAATTGTAAATACACACACACACACACACTATCTCAGACAAGCAAATTCATACTAACAGCTGCACTGCACATGACCGTTTCGGAGGGATAAGCTAATTTGTGTGTGTGTACGTGTCTATCTGTTTTTGCCAATATGACCACTTGTGGAGCGTTGAGACCCCTATGGTTGAGACATACATGATGCAAACACATAAACTGATGTAAAAAAAAAAGTGGGAAGAAGAGACTGAAACATGATTCAAAGAGGAAGACTGAAAGGTATTGAAATCATTCATTCCACCTGTGTGCGTGTTTGTCTAGCCTCTGGAAGTGTGTGGTGTCCCGCCAGACTTTTCACAGCTTATATGGATTTACTGTGTCCTGTAAACAGGCTGGTGAGAGGGTCCATTGTTCCAGCAGCTAATACTGCAGCCGTGCAGCTAACCCCAGGGCCGCTAAAGAGCCAAATCCCTCCAGCCATTATCCCCCAACACCCAACTCTCCCACAACCTTTAACCGGTTTACAATCCTGACTAATGTTTTCTATAAGTACAAGTATTGTATGATTTTTGATAAAGAAAGGCATTTAGGTTAACTGGATTTGATGTATGTTTGAGGTTTCCACATCACTACTTGCTGGTTCACTTTGATAAGAAATACAATGCTAATAATATTACATACTTATCATTATGGAGTAGTTAAACAATCGTAGACTCTGAATATTTATAAGAACATGGAAATTAGATGTGTGGGATGGTGAATGTGGGCAACAATGAGAAAAATAATCTCTTTTACACGGTGATATTATGCCCTTTAAATGGATGAATTGTTGTTATTGGAGAAAAAAAGAATAACCATAGAAGGATGCATAACATCTGAGACATTTCTTATGAAATCGTATGAAATACTTACATTTTTATGTATTGATGCTACAAAAGCTTGAATGGAGACTGGTACTTAATTTTGGGAGTAAATATCCATGTGCTGGTGGTATTAAAGAGGCTATTGTGAGACTGGGAGTAACCAGAAAAAAATGTAGGCTAAAGTACGTCAAAGAACCAAAATATATTCAATCATTGCTTTCCCATTTTAAACTACTTTATTTCTTAATTAAACATTATCTTTGAAATCTATATTTATAATCATAAAAATACAGTGAAAATTAACATAAATAGGCTTTGTCACGGGTATTTTTTCTTTTACTAGTGTGGAATACAATACAGTACTTTAAAATAAAGCAGAACTGAAGGCTTCAATGTAAGAAATTAAGAATCTGATCTATACGGGCACGCCCACGCTTCCCGGACGCGCGCCCGTCACGTTATACCCGTTAAGGACATGACGTCAGTACGTGCTTGAGCCTGCCCGAAAATGCTCTCCCGTGTTGTTGGATTTCGAAAGAGCACAGGACTTTGCGATGAAATAATACATTTTTACCCGTGTGGAAAACAAAAACAAACCGCATGTTTTTAAACGTAAGTGTTTCGCGTTCCCATTGAGTGGAGAAACGGTGTTTTTGGAGGGGACTCCAACGGGGAAGTTTGAGTGATCGTTTTTTCCCGGAGTGATGTCGAATCCTGGGACTCGGAGGAACGGGTCCAGCATCAAAATTCGACTGACAGGTAAAAAAAAACGACACCGAAAGAAAGAAAGCCCTTACGGTGCATGTTTTAACTGGAGCTAAAATGTTTCTCCATACAAACCACTGTTTCAAAGTGTTGTTATTAGCAAACCTAACAGTGTCTCTTTGAGGCTCTCGGCTCTGCTGTTTGCCCAAACATCCGGTTTTTGTGTGGCTAACAGCCCATAGATGTATAAAGAGAACTGGATACAGCGTCGGAGGCGGGACCCCGTTCATTTCTATGAGAGATGCTCCGTGGCGCATGAAGCTCAAAACGGCCTGAGCAAAAGTACCCGTATGTGGGCCCATAGAGCATGCGCAGTTCGGTTTTCCCTTTAGCCCCGCCCCAGATCTCCCGCTCTCGGTTGAATCAAATGAATGGAGAGATAAAATAACTCTGGATTCAGCTTTTAACTTCATTTTTACAACTTTAAGTCCACAGTTATTTAAATAAGGTTATATACAAGTGTTCTTGCTGGGCAGTTTAATTAGCTTAAAAAATATATTAATGCTGATTAACAGACGTCTCTTTCCTAATGTAAGTCAATGGGGAAATAGTATTTTGGGGCCCAGCGACGTCACAGATTGATACTGAAGTTGTAGTACCGCCGTTTAGCCACTGCGATAACTTTGCTCCAACGGCCGGCACACTTCCTGGAGGCACAAGTGCTAGCTTGTTAGCTCATATGCTAACCCAAATTACCGAGAGGACAGTCGAGAAAGCTACTCACTATCAATGTGGGTTTCACTGTATACAAGACCTATCCTTACAGGTCATTAGAAACACCCACTCTCGAAAGCTGTATTAAAAAACTTTACGATTAGCCAACACTTGTTTCCCAACCAGCTAGCGTTAGCTTATAGTAACACTGTAGTTACCGTTGACCGCTAACGCCTGCTAGCTACACCCATATTTTTGGGGTTTGACCAGCCGAACACATCGCTTGACCTGAATGTGATGAGCTCTGATCCTGGGATTAAAGCTAATGTCGAACTACACCCTGTGTGAAACAAAATCAATCTCTCGGTGTATTTAAAAATGCTAGCATGCATTAGCCATGAGTATGGATTTCGCTGCTGTGCGGTGGTGTAAAGTAACTAAGTAGATGTACTCAAGTACTGTACTTTGGATTCAATTGTCAGATGCACAGTAGCTACAGTGTAGTTATGGCAATGGACATCTTAAATCCCATGCTCCTTCAACAATGCTACATAAGTATATAAGACATAAACAATCAAATAAACTATTACCCATCAAATAGTGCAAGAGAAAGTGACAAATGTGCAGGTAAATGTGTATGCAGTGAACTATATACATATCAAATAGAATAAGATGACTAAAACAGAATGTAAAATTAAATACTCTACAAGGATAAAACACTGCCTATGGTAGTAATAAATAAATGTGAGACAACAGATGAATGCTTAAAAGTTATCAAGGCACTTCCGAGCTCAGGAGTGCAACAGTCTTATGGCCTGTGGAATAAAACTGTCTAAATACAATTGTATCTACTTTGTACTTCTACCCACTACAATTCAGAGGTAAATCATGTACTTTTACTCCCCTACATTTACTTGTGACCTTGAGTTACTTTTTTAGATTTTGTTAAATGATGTTAAATATAAACAACACCTAAAACATACTTTAGTTACACCTGGAGTAAATTCACAAGCTACCCTGCAGCATACAAAGTCATTCAATTATAATCAAAACAAATGATATATATTATTCTAAAATCGGTCAATCTGCATATATATACTATACTTTTGGTATTTTAAGTATGTTTTGATGCCATTACTTCTGTACTTTTACTAAAGTAACCTTTTGGTTGCAGGACTTGTAACAGAGTAATTCTACACTGAGTACTTCTCCCACCTCTGCTGCTGTGTCAGCTGGAGCAAAACAAATGTGACTGTCAACTCAGTGTTACCCAGAAAAGCTTGACAAGTTGGCTCTTTTGGTCATCCTGTTATCTACTCTACTATATTTGTGTTCGTTTTAGGGTCAGTCTTTCCTCTGTAGGGCACATGTAGGTCTTTTCTTTCCCTCTCACACACGGACACAGCTGGAACAATGGTTTTTACTGTAGCTAATGTAACCCCACTGGGCACCCAGGGGCCTCTATTCAAATGGTAATGACCACTCTGCGCCGCTGGGCAGACGCCTTGTCCTTCTTCTGATTCAACGTTGAGCAAACACACACCATAATGTGCTTGCCTGTAGCCTAAATAGGTTTTCTTTTGGTCTGTATGCACCGGTGCAGGAGAGCACTTCAAGTGTATGATTGTGAGGGATGATGCCGAGTAAAAGAGCTACAAGCTGGCTGTTTATTTTCCTACTCTATTCCTGTTTTTGATTTAAAGAGAGCAGAGTATTGACGAAACCTACACTCCTCCAGATCTGGCATACTTCTTACCTTATCATACATTTTTCTCATTTTAGTTACAAGATATGTTTATCTGTATTAACCAGTTACACATAGTGTCTCAATTGGCAATCCGGGCTCACAACAGCAGTACTTCCTGTTTTAGTCCCTCGATGAAACAGTTGATCGATTTATTAGCAATTAAAATAATCCTTAGCTTGAGCCCAAGTTAGGAGAAATGCAGTCATAGGGAATTGGTTCAGTACAGAGCTACATGTTAATGGAAAATCACTATTAAAATTGCAATTTCAATATGATGATGATATTGGAGTGATGTCGTATTTGAACCATAACACTCATTATGATTGAAACGTATATTAAAAGATTATGTAGTGGTAAAAAAAAGAGGAGGATATGTTCCAAACAAAAACCTTTGATTAAGTCTGGTGTATCCAATTTGTAGGCTGCTTCGCAATAATCTAAAAACGTTTTTAAATAAATAAAAAATATTAAACCTTTTATCAAAAATGCAGCTTTCTCTGGTCTGATTATTCCACTGGTCCATTTTATGATTTTGATAACATTTGGTTGCATTTGAGCAGCCCTTTCAGTACCAACATGGTACATACAATATAAGTAATCTGTTTAAAATAACACAAAAACAATCTTCAAGTCTAGTTGAAGTCTTCAGTGTTGTGTTTCAGGTGATCCGCACACTGAAAGGAAGTAGTGAAAGTGTGTATGGGTGTTTTACGCAGTGGAGGGTACTCATTATTTCAGCTTGAATGCAAACAGTGGTTATTGCCCCTGACTGTGCCCCGCCCCCACAGGTATGAGAGGAATTCTAATTGGGTGAGGAATGTGTGATGAGCCAATGGGAGAGCAATGCTGTGGCTGGCCAGCGCTGTGTTTAGTCTGAGAGAGGGGTTGTTTGGCCTACATCTGAAAGGCCTGTGTGTGTGGCGGAGACGCAGACAAAGACCAGGGCGAGTCTGACTCACATTTTAGAAACTGCGTTATATGGACATATTTTAGCTAGCTAGAAGGCGGTGTTCTGGTTAGCTTAAGTTAGCTAAATAAGAGGGGCTTTTCCAAAAGTGTCAAATTAGGTTTCATGATCGAGTGAGATGTGAATGGAGACTATTGTACTGAATAGAGGAAAAATATGATGACAAAACGCTTTGAAAGTCTTATCGAGAAACATTTGCAGATAAAGATTTTGCCTGTCTGCTTTAGGACTTTGTTTTATCACATTTGTGTCTTAAGCCAAGAGTATGAAACACCGAAAGTGGGCCTCAAATGCACGATCAAAAAGGTTTCTTATTTGATAAAGTGTTGCTTGCTTTAAGTAATACTTCCTATCAGGGACTGGTTGTTGTCAGTATGTGGTAAAGTTTACCGAAATCAGTGCAGCACGATTGTGGTTCATCTTACTCGTATCGCGATATGGTTCCCATTATCAAATTGAATTATACTTCGTTCAGATATCTTCACATATTTAGCCTTTGCCAAATATCGCGCTTCCTGCTATTTGAATATTGCACTAGTCCATGTAGTGATGTTTCTTTTAAATGTCAATGAATTATGTATCTGTCATTTGGAAATAAGCGTTGTGGACTCGCGTTGGGCCCAAGAAGAAGTAGTTGCTTTGTTTGGGTATGAATGTGTTATTGTGAAAAGAAAATGTCATCTAATCCATATAAGAATGAGTGATTCAAGGGATATGATGTTTTGCTCATGGTAGCAACACGATTTGGGGAAATAATCTAATTGCAATCTTTCTGACAGATATTGCGAATGGATTTGCGATATTTGTTTTTAAGCGACCCAACGGAAGTTTATATAAAATGCGGCCATATCTCCGGCTAGGAAGGTCGCATCAACGTGCTCCCGTCTCTAGCACCCCGCAGCCCGAGCTACGAGTGAAAGAACTAAAGTTACATGAAACTTCTGTTGGGTTGCTTTAAAGTCGAGCTTCAGTTTAAGATTCACCCTGTGATAGAAACACGTGATGGAGCATTGCTAACCTGACTCAGAAACCATCGAGGAAAGCTCCATTGGAAGCCTTTTGGAAAGGGCAGGCACTTTCAAAAACACTTGGCAGGTGATTGGATCAATCTGTCAATCACCTTCTATCAAGGGCCACTTCTGATTGGTTAACAATGGCTGGTTCATGTGGAGCACAGCACTTCTGATTGGTGTGGATGACTGACGCACAAGAAGAACAAAACAAAACTAAAAGAAATCGCAGGCTTTGCGATTTGATAATTGCATCATTTCAAATCGCGATTTCGATTTAAAATTGACTAATCGTTGAGCCCTAAACACGTCCTGCTAATGTTTTGTTCCTTCGCACTTGGATTCAACTATTTCCCCCCAAACACAGAGCAGTGTCAGTAGGCGACATGGGATAGAGGCGAAGAAAGAGGAATAACTTACGGTAAAAAAGAGCAGTTGAAAAAGGAAAGGACACAATAAGCAGCTCAAGTGTGAGATAGAGATTGAGGGAGGGGGAAAGGGGGAATCATGCTTACTTAGGAAGCAGCATAAGCACTTCTAATCCTCTCACTTACTGAGCCAGCAGCCTGTGCAGAAGCACAGAGAGTCGATGCAGGAGCTGACAATGGAGAGCCTGTCAATGTGACAACAGAGAGATGCACTGTAACCTAGCTTCTGTATGTGTTGGGAGAACTGTTTGTCATACTGTGTTTAGCTGTCGGCGCAGGGCATGTTATTAAGCAGGTGAGAGATTTGCTCACATGTCTTTGTTGTTGCTGAGAGGAGAAGCTTTGTTGTAATCTCACATGGGTCCTTCTGCTTTATTTCATCTGAGAAATCGCAGTATTTAAACTGCTTTGGCTCGGTTCGTGGTCGTCACGAGTATTGATTTAAATGTGAAGATAGTTCATGGCACCTTGGCAGCTTTTACAGAAAACTCTGCCCTTATTTTGATTTAAGACGCTTTAACAAGCTTCTGCAGTTTTCTGGTTCTTGTCATACCTGACAGGAGTAGAGATAATTAGACACATATCTGAGGGAGGTTGGGCGAACAAAATGGTACGCCTTCAAATTCTTAACACTGTTGCTTCTGAGGTGGTAAAAAGCTCCCCTCTCCTTTAACTCTCTTGCGATGTTGTGTGTTCACTCAAGATTGAAAATAATTCTCCCCCCGCTGGCTCCCTCTTGGTTTTTACAAAAAAGGTTTCAGAAAGGAAAGGACATGAATGCCAAAAAAAGAAAGCGGGGTAAATTGAGAACCAGCTGAGCCGAAGCTGTGTGTGTCTTTACCAGCCGTGACCTTGGCAGGATGAAGAATTTCCTGAGACGCTGAGAAAAAAGGGCCCGTCACATATTCAGAGCCGGTCAAAGAGGACGGATGGCAAAGATGTGACAGTGCCGGAAAAAGTCTTCCTCGTCTGCTCGTCTAAAAGAGGAAGCCGGGGCAAATTAGAAACTTGATTCTGTCCCGCTGCAGCTGCGTTTCTTTCATTGTGTCTGGGAGAAGATGAGGTCTGAGAGTGGAATGTGTGAGTCAGGAGGAAGAGGAGGAGGAGGAATGAACAGGGTTTCGATGAGGAAGAGGAAAGGATATCCTGCAGCCATTCTCCACGGGTTAATCACAGGAAGTAAACCACCGTTAGCCAGACACATCTACGCCACCGCACTAATTCACCACATCCTAAACCGCCGTCTGGCTGACTGACTTCCTAGAGGTCTGTCTGGGCCAAAGCACATCATGCCCAGGTTTTTAATTTGGCCGCAAAGATACGATAACACTGACTGTCAGGTGGTGTAGCAAATCAGACGGGAGCAGCAGGTTTAATAGATCATGAGATGCCTTCGCTTTTTCTGAAACACACCAACCAATCTTCATGCCTTTCATGTCGCTGTAGCAGCAAAATGATAAAAAATAAAACGGGAAATTGACTCAAAAATGTAACTGCCGCTATGGCACCAGACGCAGGAGAAAGGATCCAAAGTCCAGAGACAAGAACGTGTTTTTTTTGCAGTTATATTCCACTGATCCATTATCCCACACTACATCGACAATGGTTTTCCCACATCTTGCCCTTTTTGCCTTTCCTGTGGCCTCCTTTTGTCTTCCCCTGCTAAAAAACCATATGCCTATTCTGGCGCGCTAACCCCACCTACACCTGTCTGCAATATATACACACCTACCAGGTGTCTGAATCATCCTCTGCCGGAAACCACCTTTCAAATAAAAGCATAAACCACTACTAAATAATGAATCTAAAATAATGAAACAGTAAATGTAGGTGTCGTCAGACTTCGAATGCTCAAAACGACTTGGTCATGGGAATTTGAAAGCAAATGTATATTCGAATATTCGACCCCTAAAAAAAACGGTTAACCGGTTTACCGAAATGTACGTATCCTATAAAATAAAATAAAATAAAAATGTTGAAAAAAATACATCCAATAAGTATAGACACCAAGTCGAATGTATTGAACTGGTGATCGCAGTTTGAACAGTTGACAGCTATAGGCCTACAGGGGTAACGTAACCCATGACAACAGAGATCAGCAACCTATAACAGGCCTATGCACAGAATGCAGCTATTCAATACTCATTGCTGTTTAAGAATATGAGCATGTCTACTCAGGGGAGAGGCGGGGAGCGGAGACGATTCACAATCAGGCCAGCTGTAGAGAAGACCCTCTCAGCTGGGATTTGGGCATGAGATGAGGTTTGAGTCTGCGAGGTCTGCGAGTAGGGAGGGGCAGCTCTGCCCGCTGTGAGGGGCCGGTGAGCGGAGCAAAACACACCTTTAGACCCAACACACTTAGCTATGGCTCTGTTCGTATACATCGAATTATTCCATTTGATCATAATCAACTTAGGCACCCCTCCCAACAAAAACACACAGCTTTTGAATAATCATTGTATTACTTTGAATCAAAATAAAGATCGGAACAAAATAAATTAAAGTGCTTCATTTATTTAACAATTTAAGACGGAGAAAAGCAGCGGACTGTGGAAGTTTTTTGGTTTTATAAATGATATTATTATTATAATAAATATCATTTGAATGCATTTAGTTTTGTTTAAAGCTCACCGTGTTAAACAAAGCCTGTGAAACCAGTTAAGGATGACGGCACTCCCTCGCCTGGTTGCATAAAGATGATTGACGTGATATAATTACACACAGAAATGGAGCCAAAGTATTTCTCTTTGAACATATTCTGCCACATTCTGCCAGCTGTTCCAGGTCACCAAACACCGCAATGTATCTTAATTACCTGTCAGTCAGTGGGTTGAGTTACCCGCCTTCAGGGAGGAATCCATGCGGTAATTGAACACCTCCATACCTGCAGAGCAAGTGCTGCTGATTGTCCAGAGAACCTTACATCCCTTTGTTCATCAAGGTGTAGAAACTACCACGGAACAATTTGGGGCAAAAACCCTATTTGCATTTATTTTTGATGTACAGTTGCAAGAACAAGTATGTGAACCCTTTGGATTCTCCACACATAGCGTTGTGTGTTCCTTCCAAACAACTCAACTTTGGTTTCATCTGTCCACAGAATATGTTGCCAGCAGTGCTGTGGAACATCCAGGTGCTCTTTTGCAAACTTCAAACGTGCAACAATGTTGTTTCTGGACAGCAGTGGCTTCCTCCGTGGTGTCCTCCCATGAACTCCATTCTTGTTCAGTGTTTTACGTATCGTAGATTCGTCAACAGAGATGTTAGCATGTGCCAGAGATTTCTTTAAGTCTCTAGCTGACACTCTAGGATTCTTCTTCACCTCATTGAGCATTCTGCGCTGTGCTCTTGCAGTCATCTTTACAGGACGGCCACTCCTAGGGAGAGTAGCAACAGTGCTGAACCTTCTCCATTTATAGACAACTTGTCTTACCGGACTGATGAACATCAAGGCTTTTAGAGATACTTCTGTAACCCTTTCCAGCTTTATGCAAGTCAACAATTCTTAAGGTCTTCTGAGAGCTCTTCTGTGCGAGGCATGGTTCACATCTGGCAATGCTTCTTAAGAATAGTGTATTTTTATAGGGCAGGGCAGCTTTAACCAACACCTCCAATCTCGTCTCATTGATTGGACTCCAGGTTGGCTGACTCCTCCAATTAGCTCTTGAAGAAGTCTTTAGCCGAGGGGTCCACCCTGCACTGTGAATGTTTACATGGTGTGTTCAATAAAACCATGAAAACATATAATTGTTTGTGTGCTATTAGTTGAAGCAGACTGTGTTTGTCTATTGTTGTGACTTAGATGAAGATCAGAACTCATTTTATGACCAACTTATGCAGAAATCCAGGTCATTCCAAAGGGTTCACTTTTTCTTGCAACTGTATGTACATTGTAATATGATTCACAATATTGCCTAGTTATTTTTAATTAGAATTGAACAGTTGAGTAATTGGATCATGGCGTGATTGTGTTTATTGTAGATATTTAGTACACAGACTTGTTCTTAAATCTGTAGAGTACGATCTGTAGGCTGGGACTTCTCTGCAACACAATATTCATTCAGAATGACATTTTAAACCATGACGATTCTAAAGTCATCGTGCCTCGTGCAGTTTGGATGTTGCACCTCTCCGTGTTGTGATTTTAGTCAAATTCCGATGAGTTGTTTCGCTGGATAATCCGCCTAACATAGACGACACATAATAACATTAATAATGATGCCACTCTGAAAATGTGTTCTGCTTCAACGTTGACATGAATCAGTTTTCTGTTCATTCTATTGTTTGCAGACTCGCATAAGAAAAAATACAATTTAATACACATTAAAAACAGTTATAAAAAGGCGAGTTTTGACCTGTTATTTGAACAAGACCGTCAAACTATGTGCTTTTATACATATGCCATCTTTAATCACTAATATATCCGGGCTGCTAAATCCTAAGAACTGCTACAGGATTTGATTTGATTTGTTTTTGATCTTTATTTTTGAAAATTATGTAACTTTTAATCTTTTTTTAGCATATTGTTTATTATATTATAACTTAGTACTTTTTGTAACGCATGTAAGATATGCAACACTAAGCTGTGGCTCTCTCCTGCTGTAACGCTGTAACGCTGCACGTGTCCCCTCTGCGTTGGAGCAAAGAGAACTCGCACCTAGAGCCATTTCATCAACATGTTTATATCCAATTTGTCCCAACTGTCAGACCACATAATGTTCCCAGCAAAGACCTAAAAGCTGGTACTTAGCGCCGGACATGTATACATGCAGTGTAAATATTATTCTAGTTATTACGTCGATTACAGGTTACTCTTTTCTGACTGCATTACATCAGCTTTATGCAAACAGGCTGCTTGTTTGTGTCCAATGCCCACACTGTAATCAAGTCCTCTACGAACTGGACGTGGTGTGGTTTCTAATAATTAGTTTATTGCTGTGTTGTTTTAAGTTTTACAGCAGTGACCTAGAATGAAAAACGCCACCATACGCAGCCTGGCAAACAAATAACAAGAAATTGCACACACACTCCCACACACACAATAAAGTAAATACTTATTGCACGATTAGGAACGTGTAAAAGTGTAGTTTTGCTCTCTGGATCCACAAAGATGATGTGGCAGCGAAGGCACCCTGCCACTCTCGTGTGTGTGTGTGTGTGTGTGATCCTGACACTAGCGTATACTTTACTGCCCATTCTCCTCCTGCAAGTCACATAAGTTCTCCTGCTCATTACCATCTTCTGGCATTCATATATTACCCTGAGCAGCGTTCTTCCTCCACACTGCGCTCCAGTGTAGATTTACGCCAGCCTCCACACACCCTGAGATCATTTACATATTTGTGTGTGCGGCATTTTGTTCATAATGATTTTCTATTCTTTTGCAGTATTATGTGCCAAGAACCTCGCAAAGAAAGACTTCTTTCGTAAGTATTAAGATGTGCTCATTTACATGTGCATGATTTCACCGTGATGACGGTTGGTTTACGTGATGAGATGTGTTTCAACGAGGGTCTGTGTGTGACATCAAAAGCAACTCTGTAAACACATGTAGCGGTGCACTGATGACATTATTTGTGTAGGTGGAACGGGAAGTTGGCATCTCAATGGTTCGTTGACAAAAAGTCAATCTGATTTTGGAATATTGCAGAAATTAAGACTTCTAGCAAACAGGAGTTTCTGGTACTTACACGTTCTGTTCATCAGGATGATCTCCACAAAGCACATGCTAAAGGCGGCTAACATTCGGCTTGATGACGTTTAGAAGTCTTTAGCAACTTGGGTTAGGATTAGGGTTCACCTGTGGGGTATCTACTGACGTGTTTTACGTTCTAGAACAAAATAGAAAGATATTTCACCCTTGTGTTAACCACAGAACTCTAACGTTGACCCTCAAACCAAAACGCATTTAAGAAATGGTGACGAGGGACTGCTAAAATGCTAACTCATTTCCCAGTTTAACGACTCATTCAGACGCCACTCTATTGCCATTGATGTCCCTCAGTTGCTGTTTGTCATGACCATATCTTTGCTTTAATTTCATCCACTTTTATTAAATCATGCGCTGCCCAAAAAGCAGATAAAATATGCTGTTATTGGTTTAGAGCTTTTTAACTGGAGGCTGGTTTTAGTCAAAGTAGAGATAATAAGAGTAATCTGCTGAATGTCTGCAGCTCTGCTTTGTTGTAGAGAAATGTTATCTGCATCACTTAAGCCATTTGAGATATTGCTAATAACTAGATGCTATCTCATTGGGTTTCACCGTGGGGGATACAAGCTATTAATCTGAGCTGTGTGTGTAGGACTACCGGATCCCTTCGCCAAGGTTGTGGTGGATGGATCGGGTCAATGCCACTCTACAGACACAGTCAAGAGCACACTGGACCCCAAATGGAATCAGCACTACGACCTGTGAGTCTACCGCCACACAACCACAGCTACTATGCACTTAAATACATGTTTCCTTACTGGTTTTATCTTGAAATTGAACAATATACTTCAAAGAGGTCTTCTTTTATCAATTACATTTGGTCCATTATTCTCAAACAATCACACGGGCACATTATGTCTCACAAAAAGGGAGACTTTATATTCAGGGCTGCAACTCCACAGTTATTTTCAACTTCTTTGTTTATATTTATGTAAAGGTCAAGACACAAAACCTTATATTCTTGACACCAGACTGTGTTGTAGTAAACATGAAGTAATTTCTGAATCTAACACCTGTTTTTCAGCTACATTGGAAAGACAGACTCCATCACGATCAGCATATGGAACCACAAAAAGATCCATAAACGACAGGGGGCGGGCTTCCTGGGCTGCATACGACTGCTTTCTAACGCCATCAGCAGGCTAAAAGACACAGGATGTAAGTCCCTCTTTTCTGTGTGATTTTTAAGTACACATTAACCTGTTAAGCCCGAGAGCCCCCGGTACAGGGGGCTGCGGGGTTTTTTTTCACGAAACTGTGTCTCAGTGCTTCTTAACATTTTAAAAACCTATGAATGTGTCATAGCCGCTTAACGGGAAGAAACTCAGCTAACTGACGATACGAACCATTTTTACCGAAACAAAACACAAGTCTCACAAGAAGCGTCTAAATGAGCCCTGAGCGAAAAAATGCTAACATACTTAGCACAGAACTCACGTTAAAATACCCTTATTACTTATCGTATCTGCACAAACAAGATATCGATTAGCAAACTGAGACTCCACAGATTCTACAGGTATTAGTGTCATCACTGAGCGATCAGAACTCGCGACATGGGAAACAAAACCAGACTTCACAACACGTAGCATTACGAAGGAAAAACGGCAATATGTTGTTGTTGTTCTGATCAAAAGTCGTGTTCAATGGCATTAAAACGATAAAACGCTGCTGAAGGTTAATCCAATGTGTCTGTGTCACTTTGAAATGATTTCTGATAATCCATCAGCAATAAACCTAGCTTTCAGTTTTCAGAGCATAACATTGCTTTCGACTGCACGCGCATAGCTTTCACTTCTCAATGGTAGTGTGTGTGTATGTGGAACTTCCCCTTCGATTCTATTGGCTCTAACGGTTCAAAAGAGATGTCAATCATCAAAATCGACCAATGGGTTCCAGAGAAACGGCAAATACACCCACATCCCCCCAAATGACCCCAGAAGTGGGGTTTTTTCTTCTAAATCTCTCTTAAAAAAGTTAAATGTCACTTGTTTTGCATCAATCTTGATACAGGGTACTTATTATATGTTATAGTGTGGATTCTTAAAGCTTTTAGTCTACTATCCCATCATTCAAGGGTAGTTTTCACTATAAGTAATGGTCTTTTTTTGGACGGACACTATAATTTACATTTTTTTACTATGTTCAATCTGAATTTATAAAAAAATGTATATTGATTCTCACTTTTCTACATCCAACTCACAGGTTTATCATTGCTTTGAGAAAAAAGATGATTAATTTACCCTTTTTAGAAGTGAAGATAATAGTCATTTGTTCTGGGAATGTCATTTTCGAGCCTGAAACCTGAAAAACAGACTCGGGGCTCAACAGGCTAATGCAAAAATCCTCTGGTTTACATTTCCTTTCCTTCCTTTCCAGACCAGCGACTAGACCTCTGTAAGCTGAACCCCTCGGACAGTGACGCAGTGCGGGGGCAGATCGTAGGTAAGGGTTGGACACACAGACACATCATCTACAAATGACCTGCATCACCTCGCCCCCAGAGTAACGTCTGTTTGACCGCGTGAATATTCTGCCCTCTGTCGCTCCTCTGACCTTTTGACCTCCTGCTTGTGTTCAGTGAGCTTACAGACGCGAGATCGCATCGGCAGCGGTGGCCCTGTGGTGGACTGCAGGGGACTGCTGGAAAATGACGGGTGAGTTTATGTTTATTAAGGATCCCCATTAGCTTTTGCTCTCGACAAAAGCTACTCTTCCTGGGGTCCGACACTTAAAACAATACAACAATAATACAGAAACATTTAGGACATAAGTCCTGACATCATTAACAACATTAAAAACATCACCAATATCATCAACAACATGCGATCAAATTTAAATTAGGGTTCACAGCTCACAAGGGTACATGGTCATTAGTCGATGGCCCTTCAATCTCTTCTTGAAAGAGGCTCTGGGCTCTATTTCAGTAAGGTAGTTTGGCAATGAGTTCCATTCCTTTATAGCTCTATAAGACACAGAAGATGTGTCCTGGGTTTAGGTGCCAGTAGATGGCCTGATGTAGCTTGTCTAGTTTTATGGTCATGCTCGTCTCTTGTGTAAACTATTTGATCATAAAAATACAGTGGTCTTTTGCTAAATTGGAAACATTTTAGAAAAGTGATAACACGAGATTGCAGACGTTTCTCAACTGGAAGCCATGATAGGCTTCTATGCATAACTCCAATATGAGGGTGCTTCGAACAGTGGAGAGCTAGTCTGGCAGCCTTGTTTTAAGCTATTTGTCATTTCTGTAAATGTGAGGTGAGTGCGCTGCCAGACCTCAGAGACACAATACAACAACCTCACGGAAAAATAAAATCTTGTTGTGACACTGTTGAATGCTTACATATGTTTGATGGGCTTTTCTGTTACGCTTTCTCAGCTATATTGGAAGTGATAGAGAGCCTTTGTTTGTAGGGTGTTTACAGATCTGCAGTTTGTTTGCCTTGTCAGGGACTGTTGGATACAGTTATTGCGTTTGCCTCTTTGGTCATTGTGTGTACACAGAAACCTCCACGAGCGGTCCAGAAGCTGTAAACAAATTCATCCCTTCCTCTCTTTTAGTCATGTTTCCTCGCAGAGCACGAGCTACAGCTAGCATCTCTACTGCGATCTACTGATGAATCTTATTAGGAGACATACGTTTGCCTTAGAAGCAGAGCTATGGATGCGTACCACCACACACTCACAAGACAGTTGCTCTTCAGATGGTGCATCAGGTAAATGTGATTAGAGTGGAAGCCGAACGTCACCACCGGGGGTCTTGCCCTGTTTGTTTCGCCCCACTTCTGATTGGATTGCTGCTTTCACACATGCTCAATCAAGCTTAACCTGGTGTTGAAATTCTTCAGGTTACAAAACACCTCGTCCAAACCAGCTAGGTCTACATTCATCCTTCATGAAACAACAGTGATATTTACTTTTCAATCAATGAAAAAGGAAACCGTGTCGTATGTTAATCTTAAAGTATAGAAACATATTAAATACCTTTTTCGTGAAGGGTTAAACGATGTTCTGGGTTGAGAGTTTATGACTGCTTACATACAACTAAGGTAATTCTCATGCTCATAAAAACACTCGTATGCTAATAACTTGAGTGTCCTTCGTCATGTTGGCATCTCTTGAGAAGTTAAACTGAGACTTATTTGGGAGCTTGTTGTTGTGCAGCATCACTTAAGTTATGATTTGTTTGATCCTCTTCCAAAGATCAAAACAAAAGCAGTTGACTTATCATGTGCTTCAGGCCTGTGTTTGAGGGATGCTTCAGTGAAGAGCCGCTGCCCTACTCGGACCCCACCGGGGCAGCGGGAGGCGGGAACTGTCGGCTCGACTCGCCCGGTCAGGAGGGTCGTCTTCAGACGCAGCGAATCAGAGGGCAGGACTCGAGAGGCCACGGACACACACCCCAAAACAGACCGCACGGACACCAGCCGCCCGACCTGCCGGAGGGATACGGTCAGTCAAACATTTAGAATAGAATAGAAAATAATCCTTTATTGTCATTATACAGGTGAGATGAGTAGAGCTACTCCTTTTTGCCATCAAAAAACAACGAGACGTACAACATTCAGGAGAAGACAACATACAAACGACAAGCATTCATACTTCAATATGCAGATAAAGTTAAAGTGCAGGAATATATCGGTTTAAGTAAAATAAATATGTTTGAATGTGTATTTCTCTTTATATTTAAAACATCTCATGTTGTATTTTTATTCATATTAAGTCATTTAACACCTTTTTCTTCTTCTTTTTCAAACAGAACAAAGAACGACGGTGCAGGGCCAGGTCTACTTCCTTCACACACAGACGGGCGTCAGCACCTGGCACGACCCTCGAATACCGCGGTACGTTTACAAATCACTTCACTCGAGTCCAAGCTAAACCTGAAAGGAGGCGAGGCTTCAATAAACCCCGCTGACTATCTAACTAACTAGCAGAGGAGGAGGACATAGAGAAGGATTTAATAGAAATAAAAATCATTACATTGTATTTCAAAAAGTGTGCAGCAACCTTGCTCTGCAGTAATAACACCAACAGATTAAGGGAAAATCACCAGGTTGTTTTTCTTAAGCGCTGGGGTTTCGTTGGGGGTTAAGAGCAGTATGCAGGGTCAGAAAAGTTAAAGAGGGCTGGCTGGCTGCTGCTGAGGATTTCGGCTGCTTGCTTCCTGCTGCAGGGATCTGGCCAGTGTGAGCTGTGAGGAGCTGGGCCCGCTGCCGGTGGGCTGGGAGGTCCGCAGCACCGTGTCGGGGCGGATCTACTTTGTGGACCACAACAACCGAACCACACAGTTCACAGACCCGCGCCTACACACCATTATCAGGTATACACATCGGAAACAGAGTGGTGCAGGGATGGCGTGTTTTTGTAGGCCATCCCGGAAGTTAGCATGGCGAAGGCTCCGTTGACTAAAAAAGTATTAGATTTCTCCATGTGATTTTTGAATATTGCAGAAAATAAGATCCTTTGCAAACACACGTTTATGATATTTACACATTTTCTCAGCAGGATAATCTCCACATATTAACACCACTTTAATAATAGTTCAAGCATACTAAGGCTACTAAGGAACTACAGCGCGGTCACATGACTTCATATCATCACCGCTAAGCTAAATGTGGCTAATGATAGACGTGATGACTCTTCAGACATCCACCAGTGGGATTTTAACTGACGTGTTTTAAGTCGTAGAACAAAACTCGAAAATCCTATAAATTTGTGTTACCAACAAACCTTATTTCAGCATCTAAATAACGACACAATAAAAAAACAATGACTTAAAGATGAGCTAACCAGAAGTGCTAAAATGCTAACTAATTTCCGGGTTAAGGACTCATTCCTGCACCACTCTATGCTCTCTTGGATCCCTCATGGCACCATCAATGTACACCTTGGTGGCAGACATTCATAACACGGACCAAATAAGACTAATCTGTGGTTAAGCTGTTAGGCTGGACTCAGACTGGTTCTGAACACGACCTGTTAATAATCGTGTGTAAACAGAAATGCAGGCTTATAGATTTAGCCGCTCCGGCTGCATGCACTGTGTGTAGTCCAGTTCCTTCAAATCTGACTTTCTGACATGTTTACACTTTTCCCATGTCCTTCTTCCCACCTCCAGCCAGCAAAGCCAAGCGAAGGAATCCTCGCAAGCCCCCCAGATGGAGGTGGGGGGTGAGGAGGGGGGAGTCGTCGGAGTGGTCGGGGGAGTTGGAGGCGGAGATGGAGACGTGGCGGCGCGATACGAGAGAGACCTGGTGCATAAATTAAAGCTGCTCCGACACGAGCTGTCCTTACAGCAGCCTCAGGCCGGACACTGTCGCATCGAGGTGTCCAGAGAGGAGATCTTTGAGGTGGGTGTGGAGACACGGGGGACGGGGGGCTCCTGTGGAATTCATACACAGCTGTCACAACAACCATATTTGCTATTTATTCAACTGTATAAGAACACAAAAGCTGCTCCGATTGTGCACATGTGACTCGCTCCATCAAAATCACTCTGCTGTAGAAACGGCTATTTTGAGAGAAACAAGGATTCATGTTATAAACTCATGTTATGGTCACTTTGGTGTTTTGGTTGATTCTAAACAAACAAAGTATTTCAGGATATGAAACTCTTATTCCTATTTTCGGAAGATAAATACATTGTACAGTACACAGGGTTCTTACGGTCATTACAAACCTGGGAAAGTCATGGAAATTCAAAAAGCTAATTCCAGGCCCTGGGAAAGTCATGGAAATTCAAAAAGCTAATTCCAGGCCCTGGGAAAGTCATGGAAATTCAAAAAGCTAATTCCAGGCCCTGGGAAAGTCATGGAAATTCAAAAAGCTAATTCCAGGCCCTGGGAAAGTCATGGAAATGTAACTAAAGTTGCATCAAATATAATTTATATTTTAGCTAATCGCCAAAATACTATAATGATAATAAATATCGTATAGTAATGAAAGGTAAAATGGCATTTAACTGACGAGGTATTTTGCTGGTGAGAGATTTTAGTTGCCTGTAGAAGCTAGTAAGCCTATTTGATTTGTTTTAGAGAGGCACGACATGTTTCAGATGCAGACCTTATTTTCCTGTTCCATGTTAAAATAAACCATTTTCAGTGGCACCGCTGAGAAGGAGTTATTTTTTTGGTCATGGAAAATGAGGTAAAGGTCATGGAGATGTCATTGATGAAAAAGTGTATGAACCCTGATGCACGCCGTGCCCACATAATAATTTGAAGTCCTTTTCCTCATATGTGTGGCTCTGTCACAGACATTGTATTATGTGACATATAGTCCCTTTTATATTTCGAGAGCAAAACCAATAAGGATATAATGAAAAAGCGAATAATCATCTCTTTCCAACAGTGTATAAAACTCAAAATGTGTGTTAGGGTCAATGTGACAGATTTTGATACTGATAAACAGTTTAACAGAACATCACTGATCTAAATGCACGTGTTGTGGGTCACTATTTGTTTTCTTTTCTCTGCGATGATGTATTAATGTCGTGCGTCTGTGTTTAGGAGTCATATCGGCAAATAATGAAGATGAGGCCCAAAGACCTGAAGAAGCGTCTGATGGTGAAGTTCAGAGGAGAGGAGGGGCTGGACTACGGTGGAGTGGCCAGGTAGCTCGCTGTTCACATCTATGATCACTTTTGTGTTTGATGTAGGATTTCTATTTCTGTCATCAAGCCTTTTAATTTGCTTTCCTCAGTCACATTCCATTTGTAATCTCCCTGCTGACTTAAGATCAAGTGTTACACGTTCACAGCCCTTTGTTTTTATAGCTCCTCACATCACCTCCGTGCTGTCAGCATCTAAATACATTTCCCTATATGTGTATTTCCCACTTCATTGGGCACATTATTTAAGAAGCTGTACAAGGAGTGCCGCAGTGACGCGTCCTAAAACCCGGAAGTAAGTTGGCATGTTACCACTTCCGGTTCCTTCGACAAAAAGCGATGCAATTTCTCCATAGTTTAGGAAAATAGCTGGAAATAAGGTCTGTGTTTGAAACACATTGAAGAGACGGATCACGTTTTGTTCAACGACATTAAACACATCAGCAGTGACCCCGCTGGTGATTTCTGAAGAGTTTACGTGTCTGAAAAACGATGGTTGTTACCAAGTGGCTGAATAGGACTACAGAAGTTGTGGAGGCCGTTTTACATCATTACACCGAACACGTAAACACTCAATGTTTATTTATATAGCCCAATATCACAAATGTTACATTTGTCTCAGTGGTCTTCACAGTGTGTACAGAATATCAGTATGACAATACGACACCCTCTGTCCTTAGACCCTCTGTCCTTAGACCCTCACATCGTACAAGGAAAGACTTCCGGAGAAAACCCACAGTTTAAAGGGAAAAATGGGAGAAACCTCAGGGAGAGCAACAGAGGAGGGATCCCTCTCCCAGGACGGACAGACGTGCAATAGATGCCGTGTGTAAATTGAAAAGATAATACATTTGCAACATAGGTAGTCCAAATGTTTGGAAATGCATGTGTGTATAATAGGAAGATGAATCCACGAGGATATCCATCCAGGACCTATGATCCAGGACCACAGCCACGACTCAAGATCCAGGGCTCGTGATGCAGGACAGAGGAGCGCAGGATCATCCATGACTCCGGATCCCGGCGTATACAGACACCAAAAAGAAAGACATTTGGGGAAGCTGGGTTAATCGGAACATGAGAGTACACAGGTATAGACAGAGAGAAGGAAGAAGTAAGATGTCCCCCGACAAACTAAGCCTATATTAGCAAAACTAGGGGCTGAATCTAATCAGCCCTAACTATAAGCTTTATCAAAAAGGAAGGTCTTAAGCGCACTCTTAAAAACGGATAGGGTGTCTGCCGCCCGAACACAAGTACAGGTACACAGGTACTTGAAAGCAAGTGCCTGCCTCCTGCAAACTGTTAAAACAAACGCTTCAACTTGTACCATTTTGAATCTGTAGTTTTGAATATGGATCTGAAGTCGGCGTGACGTTGAAGCAGCGACCCTGCTGTAGTTCATTTATAGCATAACGTTAGCATTTTGCTTCTGGCGACTAGATTTACGATTAGAAAATGATAAAAGTAGGATAGACATGTGGAGATTATCCGGCTGAACAAAACGTGATCCGTCTCTTAAATGTGTTTCAACCACAGACCTTATTTCCAGCTATTTTCCAAAACCCTATGGAGAGATTGCATTGGTTTTTGACGAACCGGAAGGAGTTTACTTCCGGGTTATAGGATGCGTCACTAAGGTTCTCTATTGCTTATTTGGAGAGTGTTTTAGACACATTTTTACAGCCTATTCTTACCACTATGCCATGCCTGCCGTTTCTTTTTGATTCTTTTATTTCCTTAACATCCAGTTAGTAAACTCAACCTAAAGCAGCTGTGGTTAGTTCATGGTCACTCTGAGTGGAAGGCATAGTTTGTATTCTTCCAATGTGGGGTCCTATGAGTTATTTGTTTAAAGTCAATGCATTACGTCCTACAGCAGACGATGGTCAGCCACACAGAGTACCGGCACAGAAGCTAATCAATAAACTGCTGTGGATTGGGTCAGCATCCAAACATATCTGGAGACGTCTTTAAAAAATCAATATCAGTTTAAATAAACACTGTATTTAAAACATTTGTAGCTCTTTATCCTGTCCTCAGACTGCCCTTTCTATGCTCCCTTCAAAAGCACCAAAGTCCATCCACAAAAACAGTCATTTACGCTTGCAGAACGGAGATGTTGGTGTGCCGACGCCTCAATCGGTCGGTTTGTTTGTGTTATTGTGGGACTTTGGTCAATCCGAACAAAACACCAATGTCCCACAATAACACAAACAAAGTGACCTATGGAGGCAGCAGTATACCAATAACTCTAAACCTAAATGACTGTTTTTATGAATGGACTTTGGTGCTTTTAAAGGGCAGTCTGAGGGCAGGATAAAGCCCTAAAGATATTTTAAACAGTGTTCATTTAAACTCAATCAAATGTTTTAAGGCATCTTGAGGCTTCAGTTCCCAAAGCAAGGGCTGTCTGATGGCAAGATTCATATTATAAATATTCTTAATATAGGATACATTTCAACTGAAAGTAACTTTTTGCGGTGGCTATTATGTTGCTTTGCTTCTGTGCCAAAAAATACCTCATACAACCCCACCTTAAAAATAAGAGCTACGCCTTTAATACGTCTACATCTATTCAGTAAAGCTGCTAGTCTAAGAAAAGACACTTCACTGGACTCAAGGACTACGTCATATACATTTTTTTTTTCCTTCAGTCTTCTCATTGTTTTATGATTAATGACTGCGCTTTGAACAATGGTTAACAATGTGCTGGTTGTCTGTAGGGAGTGGCTGTACCTGCTGTGTCATGAAATGTTGAACCCCTATTACGGCCTGTTCCAGTACTCCACAGACAATATCTACACACTACAGATCAACCCCGACTCCTCCATCAACCCTGTGAGTACACACACACACACACACACACACACACACACACACACACACACACACACACACACACACACACACAGTCGAGCTGAATAGGAAGACCCTCTCTGACCCGTATGTCTCCGTCGGTGTCTCTGTCTTTCTTGCTTTTCTTTCAGGACCACCTGTCTTACTTCCACTTTGTTGGCCGGGTGATGGGCCTGGCAGTTTTTCACGGTCACTACATCAACGGGAGCTTCACGCTGCCCTTCTACAAACAGCTGCTAGGAAAACCCATCACGCTCATCGACCTGGAG
This sequence comes from Gymnodraco acuticeps, assembly GCF_902827175.1. Taxonomy (NCBI): domain Eukaryota; kingdom Metazoa; phylum Chordata; class Actinopteri; order Perciformes; family Bathydraconidae; genus Gymnodraco; species Gymnodraco acuticeps. The sequence goes on along the minus strand of NW_022989883.1, from coordinate 814,055 downwards.
ACCACCGACCCCGAGCTGCACAAGAGTCTCGTCTGGATACTGTGAGCAAACGCCTCTGACCGCAGAGAGAGATTTATCACATGGCCTGCACTGTCCCCTTTTGGATATAAATAGATTGTTAACTTGTAATTCTCTTTGTGCAGAGAGAACGACATCACTACGGTCCTCGACCACACCTTCTGCGTGGAGCACAACGCCTTCGGGAAGTTCTCACAACACGAACTCAAACCCAACGGCCGCAATATCCCCGTCACCGAGGACAACAAAAAGGAATACGTCAGGTGAGAATAGACACTGTCTTATACTCAAACGTCCTGGGCGATTCAGTATTAATATCTTATTAAACCTAATACACCACTGTTTTTATTGTGTTATTCATGTTGTATATCGTCGTAGGGTGTGCAGGTTTAATACATATTTGTATTCATCATTTAAATCATCATTCTGATTGCCGTTGATACAGAAAATATACTGTTTCGTAGTCAGGAAGAGCTGTTGATTTCAGTTTACTACAGTTTTCTTATTTGTCCTGAACCATGTTGTGTTTGTATTTCAGACTTTATGTGAACTGGCGGTTTATGCGAGGAATCGAAGCCCAGTTTCTGGCTCTACAGAAGGGATTCAGTGAGCTCATCCCCCAGCACCTCCTCAAACCTTTCGACCACAAAGAACTCGAGGTACATCTGCAATCCAGCTCATCTTACGTGTTTTTTGTAAACTCTTAATCCGTCCAGGGGGTCCGCGGGGTCTTAAAAAGTATTAAAAGTTGATCAATCAAATTAGTGAAAATTAAGGCTATGAAACGGCATTTTCCAAGGTATTACATTTTGTAGCTTGTTTTCAATAAGTCTATAAATGGTCCAAAGAGGTTGTATTCTACAGTGTGCCTGAATGTAATCATGGCGTAGGTGTGTAGTGTGATTCTGTGTAGTTTATTGATGGCATCCCGTTGGGTTTGACGTCATCTGAACAGGACGTCGCACGCTCACTGCTTGATAGCGTGCGTAGGTCCGTTTACGCCGGTTGCTAAACAACATCGTTATGGGGAAATGCAAGTCTGCGTCCAAATGGTTGGAAGATACGGAGGAAGGACAATCAATACTGTATATAGTCAATGTGAGGTAAAGTGTGTCGCCAAGGTAACCGGTTAAAACTCAAAGTGGCGATGAGGTCTTAAAATGTACGGAAAGGGTCTTAAAAAAGGTCTTCAAAAAGGTCTTACATTTGACTTCAGGATTCCTGCAGATACCCTGCTATCCTCCTTATTAACTTAAACCTCCCCCTCCTCTCCAGTTGATCATCGGTGGGCTGGGGAAGATCGACCTGGCGGACTGGAAGACCAACACGCGTCTGAAGCACTGCACCTGTGAGAGCAACGTGGTGCGGTGGTTCTGGGAGGCGGTGGAGGCCTTCAGCGAGGAGAGGAGAGGACGCCTCCTGCAGTTCGTCACAGGATCCACCCGAGTCCCGTTACAGGGGTTCAAAGCGTTGCAGGGTGGGTCACTCACTGGATCACACAACACACATTCATATTTTACCCACATCATATATTATGTTCACTTGATGCTAACATTTAGTCTGCTAATTCAATGTATCTGTTCTCCTAATGAACGATTAAACAACCAACATTTACTATCAGTACGATAACTGATTCAAATAGAGTTCTTGATCAAAGGAAATCTCTTTTTACTATGTTTGAGACTTATTATGGTACACTTTAAGGCAGTGGCGAGCCGTGACTTTTCTACCTAGGCCCTCTGACCCCACCCTCCTCTTCCCTCGAAAAAAAGAAAAGAAAACGTTTTTACGTCACAGCCTATAGTATACTTCAGCGGAATATCAAAACAGCGGCCCGGGGTGCAAAACGCATCAATGACAGCGACCCTCTACCACACAAAACAACACCATTTATATAAACACCTATCATGACAGGACACCCACAGCCAAGTAACAATTACAAATGAATTAAGTCGGCACGGCGGCCCACATTGAAAATCACTTTGACTTACCTTTGATGATCAAATCACCTAAACACAAAGTCCATCCTCCTGTCTTTTTGGATGAAGAACTTGATGGCGTCGTCATGCAGCTGATCCTTTGCTTTTAAAGCAATCAGCAATTCCTTCTCGATCGAAATTAAGGCCAAGTCTGACAGTCGGACTTGCCCAGTCGTGGACCTCGAGTAGCTTTTTATGCGCTTCAGCGCAGAGAAGGACCTCTCCACAGAGGCAGTGGACACAGGTATTGTCAGGATGATGCATGAGAGGGTGTACACCTGTTTCATGCTTTCACTCAGTCCTTTTTTGAGGAGAAACTGATGAATGTCGGCTGGGCTTTTCCCCAAAATGTCAGACATGCCGTACATCACGGCGAGTTCCGTGTGCAGTCGAGGCTGGTCGAAATATCCGCCATAGCTCTCCATCAAACTGTTCAAGGCAGCAGTTGGGAAATAGTTACAGTAATGCCCGAACTGTTGCGGGTCCAGAAGGGCCAGGAATTCCAGCTTTTTGTGGTCACTGAAGCGGTTGGAAATCTGGGTTAGCAGGCTGTCAATTACGCTGCAGTGGAGCTCCCTGTACCGTGCACGAACGTCTCCTTGAGCTCCACGGCCGCGCGGAGGACCAACCAAAGCCTGGGTTTCATCGTAGACGCTGTCAAAGTTCCCCTTCTCCTGTTCAATTTGTCGCTGTAGCTGATCCACTCTGGCCAGGCAGAACTGCATATCAAAACCTTTGTTCTGAAGTATTTCAAAAACAACATCCGAGTAGGAGAAGATAGCGTGGAAGGTTTTCAACCAAAAGCTGAAATCGAAGCTGGTAAGGAGGGTGATGTATCCATCAGAGCAATGAACAGTTTCGTCATCAAACTCTGTGTGATGGTCTACGATGTGCTCGAACACCTACGAGAGTAATGCTTAGTTTAGAAAAAACAACTTATAGACCTCCAGTAAACACTAAGATTAGCTTTCCATTTAATGTAATACTAGCATAGTTCTTTACCTTCATGTTTTTATGAGTGGGTAGTTTCCAACACTAAATCATTTCTTTATTATTGTTAATATTTCCATTACGTTCATTGTTATTATTATCTTACCTCTCTCAATTCCCTGGTCTTCTCTGCCACTGTGCACACCAAGCGAGAATGAAAGCACCAGCGAGTAGGAGCTGCCCGTGGAAGCCTATGCTGGCAAATATCATCCAGTAGCTTGGTGCGCTTTGCTGAGCGGCTGAAAAAGGTGGCCAAGCCAGAGAGGTGGGAGAAGAAGACCTTACACTCTCTTATCTTGGAAGCTCCCTTTGACAAGACGAGATTTAAGATGTGAGCATAGCAGTGAATGAAAAGGGCCTGTGGAATTGTTTCCTTAACTTTCGCTTGCACCCCATTCAATCCAGAGGCCATAACAGCTGCTCCATCGTAGCACTGCGCGACCACTTTGTCAATACAGCCACTCTCCCTCAGGAACTCCAGCAGCCGTGTAGCTATGGCCTCTGCTCGTTTGTCCTCTGTCACATCTTCGTACTTGAAGAAACGCTCTTTTATCCCATCGTCAGTGACATATCGAAGCACATATGACATCTGCGCCACGTTGCTAATGTCTGTCGTTTCATCCAACATGACCGCAACAAAAGGTGCCTTCCTCAGCTCCTCTTTCATGCTATCCGTCATTACACTAGCGACAGCGCTGATCAGGTCATTCTGAATCCTTGAAGATGTGCCGGTAAATACTGTTGATGTGGCGAGGTGTGTGTGCAGGTCGCTGTCATATTCTGCCACTAAATCCAGCAACTCTATGTAATTCCCCTTGTTTGATGAAGTTACACTCTCATCGTGACCTCGGAACGGCAACTCCTGCTTGCCCAAGTACACCACACAATTTATCAGGCGTTTCAAAATTCCTCGGTTCCTCTTCACCTTTTCATTATGAAGGATGACACCCCGGCGTTGTTGCTCATCCAGCTGGAGCTCTATCCTGGTGTCCCCAAATGTTTTAAGCCGAATAGTAGCTCTGAGGTGACCTGAAGCATTCTGATGGCGATGTGCTGATTTGGATAAACTTCCTAAATCAGAATATCCATCTCTGGCCCATGACCCACTGTCCGCACCAAAAAGCAAGCAATCCCAGCAGTACAGCTTTTGTTCCCTGGTTGATCCGGTCATCCAGTTGTATCTGGCGTAATTGCCGATATTAAAATGCCTCTCGAACCGTTTGGTTTTTTGAACCAAATTAAGTTGTGGTGTTGGTCGCCCTGTGGTAATTAACTCCAATTTATCCGTGTAACTCATTCTTGAAAAAGACTCGGTTAGTAGTTTCGCAACGATGTCATCACTATCACTAACGTGAGCCATCGTGAATGAACGTATGCTAATTCCGCCTAGCTTGACCCGTTGATATATCACATGCATAAACTTGGCAGCGCAGCGGGCGGAACTTGTCATAAAGTCCGCGATAATAAAGCCCTCCCATTTAGAGGGAAGATATGATTGGTCAATTGTACTGTCACTTGACATTACTCTCTCGTTGTTTTACTATAGCGGGCCCTCTGTGAATCGCATAGAGGGCCAGACGAGCTTTTTTCATGTAACCCTTCACATTCAAACAGAAACTGAACAGGAAGATTCGAAGGATTTATTTCTTTGGAAATTTTATTTTAAATACAATTAAATCAAGTTTTTTCGGTAAAAATATAACACAAATAATATTTAAAAAATATATATTTAAAAAAAATAATATTTTTTAAAAATGTTTTTAAATATTATTTTTTAGAATATCTTAGGCCCTCACAGAGGGCCTAGAGGGCCCTGACGGCTCGCCACTGCTTTAAGGATATTTGACTCCACTAAACACATCTTAACAATAACATATAGTACGTAGAGATGTGCACACATGCTTATGGCGCATTTCCACTACAGCGCGGTTTAAGCGTGCCGTGCCCGGCCCGTTTTTGGTTGCGTTTCCACTAGGCGTAGTTCCGGCTAGCAGGTACTTTTTCACCGTTTTTCTGGCTCTCCAAAATCCAGGTTCTTTCCGGGCCAACAACCGGGCTGAGTATGCTAAACTAGAGAGAGAATCGCTGGCAACTACAACAAAATGAACATATTTGACCGTGATTTAATTGTAATACACGTTTCAACATGATGCCGGTTACTATAGTTACTGCCCCAGCTCCTAAACTGTAATGGAAACGCAGCTGAAAGTGAGCCTGGCCTACCAAGGCCTAACTACCGTACTAAGCCGTGCGAGGCCCTGCAGTGGAAATGCGCCATAACAGACTTCTTGAGTACTTAAAGTCAATTCATTTGACAATTATTTTCTAGATAAACCAGTTCAAAAAACTAAACAAATTGTATACGTCACTCCCCTCCCAAGGCTGTCTATGGTCCTGGAAAATGTTTTCTATCGGGTGGCGTTAAGGAGAGCGGTGCGTCTTGTAAATGAAAGCATATAAAACAGTTTTTGGACATTTTATAACTTTATTGCTGACTTTCATTTGGTCTGTTAGAACTTTCCTTTTTCTTATGCTCTGCTCTCTTTAAAGCCATTAGATAGAAAACTATAAAGAGGCAAGTGAGGTTAGTTTTATATACATTTTATTTTGTTTTTGAGTTAACTGCATCATGTATAACTAAAATATATTTGGTTTACTAGCATGCAGACATAGAAAATCATGTTTCAGATTACTTTTCGTATAAAAACACTCACTAAAGCATTATTCAAATAGTAGCCAATTAATTCACATGTTTAGACACTCGTGATTTGATCGACTAAGCTGTAGATTCAATTCAAACTAATCCAGATTCATTTCCAGCCAACAATAAATCTAACAACTAATGAATTGATTATATCTTTGTGATTTGATGGGATCCTGTGTAAAGATTGTTGAGTGGTCAGTGCCTCGGAGTAGAGCAGTGATAACTAGAATGTATATGTGTAAGGTTCTACAGGTTCTGCAGGACCAAGGCTCTTCACCATCCACTTGATAGACGCCAACACAGACAACTTGCCCAAGGCTCACACCTGGTAAGGACCATGAAACAAAAAGATTTTCCATTGGATTCTGGAATATTTCAACATTTATGATGCTCACACGTTTCCTTCAGCAGGATCATCTCCACATATTATCACCACTTGCGCTATGATTTAAAAAAAATGCAATCTCCAGTGTAAAAAGCTAACGTTAGTCTCTAAAGGAACTACATCACGGTCACATGACTTCACGTCACCAACAAGGTGGCTAATGTTCAGCATGATGACCTTTTTAGGAGTCTCTTTTAGTCACCAGTTAGCAACCGCTGTTTAAATTAAACATAACAACTGTTTTAATTGGCCAGTGGAATATTTACTGACATATTTTACATCGTAGAACAATCCATTAAGTTTGTGTTAACAACAGATCTTATTTCACGCCTCTAAGCAAAAACACGTTCAAAAAACCATTGACTTCTAAACAAGGGAAGCTAACTTTCTAAAATGCTAACTCATTTCTGGTTTTAGTACTCACCCTGCAACACTCTATAGACCAGAATAATATAAACAAATATGACTATGATATAGCAGAGTTTTTTAAATGAAAATACGACTTCAATGACTATGTATGTGCCGAAGAGTCACTAATTGTTCTTTCCTGTCTCCAGTTTTAACCGGATAGACGTCCCTCCCTACGAGTCCTACGAGAAGCTCTATGAGAAACTGCTGACGGCTGTGGAGGAGACCTGCGGCTTCGCTGTGGAGTGACGAGTCCAAAATCAACCCGACACACACAGACACACTTGCGCTTGCACTTGCACACAAAACTATTTGACTTTTTACATCATATACACACACATCAACAAAATATCAAAGTATACACGGAGTATACGGAGCAGCCAAGCATCACAAGAAACAGACTTTGGGTCTCTCTCCACCTCCTAACCAAACTGTTGGGGGGGGGGGGGGGGTTAAAGGAGGAAGCACAGCGGGAGAGGAAGAAGATACAAAAACAGACAAAAAAAGAAAAGTATTTTAAAGTTTTTCAAATGTTTTGAAGAAGCATTTTTATCCTTCAGTTTTAACAAGCTATGATGTCATTCTTCAGAATGTCTACCGCCGCCGCCGCGGACAGAATCGGCCAATCACATGCGAGCCTGGGAACTTTTAGAAAATCAGACGTATGAAGAAGAGGAACAAAGCGGAGACTGATTGTCTTTCTGTCTGACAAGCCGATTGATTGACTAGTGTTCATGCTTTATGTTTAACCACTGTCGTGTATCAGAGAGTGCATGTACATGTGTGTGTGAATGAGACTGTATTTGTGTGTGTGTGAGAGAGTGTGTGTTTCAGGCATGGCACTCTGTTCCGCTGTAAAAATGATCAAATGAGCCTGCTCCTCTGTTTTTTGCTAACTTTTTGTCTCCTTCCGTTTGTATCTGCGACCACTCTGATCCACTCTGATATTTTTATTATTTATTACTAAGTGATTACTGACCAAGCTGCTATATGCTCTACACAGAGCCCACACTAATCTCTTCATCACCCCCCCTCTACCAGAGTTGAAGGGTCAATTCACTTACAATTCAAGTAATCCACAAAGTGGGTTTTATTGAATTTCGTTACTTGTTTTTATTTTTTTTTTAACATTCAAATAATTGCGGGGGGAATACTCTTGTCAGTGTATGAATGAACAGTGTTTTTGGTGTTTTAAATACCACGTTACATTTATTTTGAAAGGGATCAATCCTCCCTACCCTGATTTTAAAAACTCTACTGACGCTGGGGACCTGGATATTTAACTAAATGAGCCACGAGGATGGATGGAAAGGAAGAAAGGGTCAGCTTCAGGAACTCTTTGGTTGTATGTGACGTGTATAATAAAATCTCAAAAGCCTTTCATACATGTTTCATCATCCATTTCACCATCTTGGTTTTTCTTTCTCTGTGGCCCTGATGTTGTCTCCATTGCCTGGATGTTAGAAAAAAGTAGTCCTCGTTCTCAAGACCACCATGAATGAACAAAAAAATCCTCTTTACAGTCATTAGTCCTCCAACAAAGTGAATGAAATCAAAAGACCTACATGTGGAAACAGTTGGGATTTGTTGTAGATTGATTATTGAAGACTGTTAAGCAGTATCATTTCAATCTGCATTTTCTAGAGTTCACTGTGTAATGGATGCAAGAGTATTGTAACTTACTATGTACTAAACATTTATGAAAAAATACAATGTAAATAAGATTATATTAAAAGAAATTAAATTGAAAATAAATTCCTTGTCTTGTGTGCATTTTTTTTGACTATCCATATCAATTAACATATATCATATGTATTCAATAAACATTTAAGTATTTGTAATTAGAAATATAATGTAGGTAATGCCTGTTTATTTAGGTTATTCGACAATTAAAAGTACTTGTTTTATATTTGTATTTCACATACTTAAACTTGTTAACTTCTTATGTTTGTATATATATATATATTTGGATTCATCTATATTGCACCTTATTTCTTTTTATGTTTATATAAATATGTATTTCATTTTATCTTTTTATTGCACACCTCTTCTATTGAATACACAATATATACAAATAAACATTTATTATTTTAAATGTAAGCTATTCTATAATTATTTATATTGTATATATTATACATCAATCAACAACTTTATTAATCCCGCAAGGGGCAATTGGTTATGAGCAGCAGTTGATGTCATGAACACAGGCAGGAACATACAAGAAGAAAAACACACAGATACACCCGGGAGCACAGATGTGAATCATTCTAATTTACACTATAAATAGTTCAAAGCATCACAATAATAAATAAATAATCAAGTTAAAAGCCTTTTCAAGAATTTAAAAGTTTGAGTGCAGAAGGGATGAATGATTTAGAAAAGCGATTAGTCCTTTGAGCAGGTGGAGCATATCTTCGCCCTGATGGCAACAGACGAGATTCACGTGAAAGAACATAACCTGGAGAGTTCAGAATGCTCTCTGCTTTCCGCAGAATCTGTTGCTTACAGAAGGAATTTAAGTCTCTCTGTTTCACGCCGATGATCTTGGAGCAGGTTTTAACAATGCTGTTCAGGCTGTTCCTGTCTTTCAGTGTGAGGCTATGGAACCAGCAGATACAAGAAAAACAAATAAGGCTCTCAATGAATGCTTGGTAAAAACGACAAAGAATGAAAGGCCTGACAGAGAAAGAGTTCAGTTTGCGAAGAAGGTGCATTCTCTGTTAACCCCGCTTCACAATACACATGTATAAAATCATAATTTATCAAGTTATTTGGTTTTGTTTTGAGTTACATTGTGACCACATCAGTAACGTAAATACTACATTTCCCAGAATTCAACAGCCGTGCGTAGCGAGCGACGGGTGCCGTGCGTGACGTCGGTGCTGTTCTTGTTTTGGCAGTTTGTTTCGATATATTCACCGAAAGCCAGTCCATCAAGAGGGTGTTTTGTGTTGGTTCTCCACCACCCAGCTGCGGTATGGTACATTTCTGGATGTGTATTGTTTAAACCTACGTATTAAACTGTTAACTGTCGTTTTGAAGCAATGTAATCCGTAGAAACCCCGACATTAGTGAGCTAAGTACTTAACCTACTAGCTAGCTAGCAAGCTAACTAACATTAGCTTAGCTTAAAAGCAGTTTGTTCTGCGCGGAAATGATCGATTTCTGTTCTGACATGTTTGTTTTTAACTTCAAGATCTGAAATATTAAGAAAACCTCACTGTGTTAAGACTACTGTCACTTTGATACACTGAATACAAGTCCATATATGCAGTGTTGCATCACTGCCAACGTCTGCAGTTTATCAAAATGAAAGATTTGCATTGATTTCATGCCAACTTTGATCAGATCAAGCACAACTAGGGCTGGGTTAGTGAGACACAATGACGGAGTGACTGTTTCTTGTAAGATCAGGTCAGCAAACACAATAAAACAACTTTCTGTTAGCTACCTCATGTTGATTCTAGATTGAGAGACTAATCCCATCCCTTAACCCTGCTCCCTGTGTTAAGATTTCAGTTTTATTTTAAAGTACCTCTTTGTTAAGTTCTCTTATGATTGCATGCCAACTGCAGCGTGGCATATGAGTTCTTTATTAGTCTTATTTAGCAAGGTTACACACTCACTGGCCCCTTTATCAGGTACACCTGTGCAACGGCTCGCTAAAGCAAATATATAATCCGCCAATCATAAGGCAGCAACTCAATGCATTTAGGCATGTAGTTCAAACAGAGCATCCGAATGGGGATGAAAGGTTATTTTAAGTGACTTTGAACGTGGCATGGTTGTTGGTGCCATGAGTATTTCAGAAACTGCTCATCTACTGGGGTTTTCAAGCACAACCATCTCTAGGGTTTACAGAGAATGGTCAGGAAAAGAGAACATATCCAGTGAGAAGCAGTTCTCTACGCCAAAATGCCTTGTTGATGCCAGAGGTCCGAGGAGAATGGACTGGTTCAAGATGATAGAAAGGCAACAGTAACTAAAATAACCACTCGTTACAACCAAGGTATGCAGAAGACCATCTGAACCACATCATGTCGAACCTTGTCAGCTAAGAACAGGAAACTGAGACTACAATTTGCACGGGCTCGCCAAAGTTGCACAATAGAAGATTGGAAGAATGTTGCCTGGTCTGATGAGTTTATATTTCGGCTGCGACGTTCAGACGGTAGAGTCAGAAGTTGGCATAAACAACATGAAAGTATGGATCAACAGTTCAGGCTGGAGGTGGTGGTTAAAGGTGTGGGGGATATGTTCTTGGTATACTTTAGGCCCTTTGTTACCTATTGAGCATCGTCTTAACGCCTCAGCCTACCTGAGTATTGTTGCCGACCATATCCCTCCTTTTATGCCCACAGTGTACTCATCTTTAAGGGCTACTTCCAGCAGGACATGTCACAAAGCTCAAATCGTGTCAAACTGCTTTCTTGAACATGACAATGAGTGCACTGTCCTCAAATGACCTCACCAGTCACCTGATCTAAATCCTATAGAGAACTTTTGGGTGCTCAATATGGACCAAAATCCCTGAGAAATGTTTCCAGCTCCTTGTTGAGTCTAAGCCACGAAGAATTAAGGCAGTTCTGAATATAAAAGTGGGTCAAACACCGGTACTAGCAAGATGTACCTAATAAAGTGGCCGGTGAGTGTTTACACAGTGGTGGGTAGTAACAATATATATTTACTCAATGACTGTACTTTTTGAGTACAAGTTTGAGATACTTCACTTGAGTATTTGTTTACGTTATGCTACTTGTACTTTTATTTTACTACATTTTGGAGGCAATTTTTAACTTTTTACTTCACTATATTTATTTGACCAATTTAGTAACCCGCTAATTTGCAGGTATATATTTATAATAAATAATATAAAACACCAAGTGCAACATTAATATTAATTCATTAATAATAAGTATTATAAACATCTGATAGGGGCCACTGGAAAATTATTACTTTTACTTTTTGTACTTGAAGAATACTTTTGTACTTTTACTTGTGTACAATTTTGTATTCTGGACTTTTACTTGTAACATAATATTACCCTGTAGTATTGCTACTTTGGCTTAAGCAAAATATACGAGTTCTTCTTCCACTTCTGTTCTTACAGTCGTGTGTGTGTGTGTGTGTGTGTGTGTGTGTGTGTGTGTGTGTGTGTGTGTGTGTGTGTGTGTGTGTGTGTGTGTGTGTGTGTGTGTGTTGTGTGTGTGTGTGTGTGTGTGTGTGTGTGTGTGTGTGTGTGTGTGTGTGTGTGTGTGTGTGTGTGTGTGTGTGTGTGTGTGTGTTGTGTGTGTGTGTGTGTGTGTGTGTGTGTGTGTGTGTGTGGTTGTGTGTGTGTGTGTGTGTGTGTGTGTGTGTGTGTGTGTGTGTGTGTGTGTGTGTGTGTGTGTGTGTGTGTGTGTGTGTGTGTGTGTGTGTGTGTGTGTGTGTGTGTGTGTGTGTATAGATGGTATTGATTGAGCAGTGACAGATTGCAGGAAAGTTTAGTGTCACAATGGCAGATGGAGGCAGCGATGATGAAGTCATTCACCTGGCGAGCTTCAACGTCCACCGCAGCCAAGGTGAGATATGTTGTCGATATCAACAATGAGATATATTCTAGTGACAGTTTGTGACAACAACTGGCCTCCTACACTATGCTGCTATTTACATGTGACAATGTCGTTTCAGAACAAGGCTGACTTGCTTTCTGTCATACTGACCCTGGTTTGACAACATAGTAAACTATATTATCTAGACATAGTTTCAAGGTTGTGGTTTTTCTAGTGATAAGAAACTTCGCTCTTCGGCGTGCTACACAACAGCCATTATTACATGCTAAGTTAAAAGGGCTGTACAGAGTGTATATATATATTATATATGTATGTGTGTATATATTTATATAAACATTTCTAATAATATATAATCTATTTCTTCCTCTTGTTCACACACTTATAATCATAAATAGCCACACAATAAACAAACCCTAATATTTACTCCTTCGTTGTAGGCTCCCGCTCCCGTAAGAGGGAGCTCATCACCATCTCCGATGACTCGGATGAGGAGCCTGTGACTCTGGTACCGAGCAGCCCTGTTTTAGTTCCAGATGATGACGACGTCAGCATATTAGAGGTGAGTGATAAACCCTGTTCTTTCATTTGTTATATATATCAAAGAGGATCCCTGCTGTTGTGAATTCCCTGTGCTGCCCAAACACTGCCCTCTAGAGGGCGAATGAGCATTCACCTGCCTGTCACCAAATGCTCCTGATTGGAGGAAGAGACAGCAGGTGTGATCAGGACACACTCAGGTGAAGACTAATTACTGCTGCTTCTGAAAGAGCACACAGACGAGCAGGAAAGCCTCTCCAGTCCTGGGTTGCGTTCCGATAATCCAAAAATCAGCTCCTAAGTTCTAACCCTATCTCCTATTCCTTGACCTCTGAGTGAAACGTCACGGGGTTAAGGGATAGTGGATAGGAGAATTCAAAAGGACTTAGGAGAAGAGACTGCGGTACTTTAGAGAATCCGACTGCACTTTCACTTTCCGACGTGTTTATGATGCTCCAGCGGACGTCATGAATGTGCGTCTGCTGCTGTGGGGTAACCATGGAAACTACAGTTTTCTATGCAGCGGACTACAACATGGATGTTTAATAAGAACGAGGGACTACTGTAAACTCATCTAGAGACTCTGCACCGTGCTCTGATGCTGTTGTTTTGCTTTATGAACGTGGACAACAGAGAAACATATTCTTCATGACCAAAGTTGGAATTGAAATAAAAAAGGAAAGTGAAACTTATGCTCGTCACCCTCTCCCTCCGGTCCACATTAATACAAATGATCCCAATACGTATGATTGATGAAAAGATCTTAAAATCAATACAAATGTATTTATTATAAACGTTAGTCCAGGGTTTCCCACACATAGAATATACTTGGGCGGGCCGCCCAGGTATATTAACGGCCGCCCAGGTATATTAACGGCCGCCCAGGTATATTAACGGCCGCCCAGGTATATTAACGGCCGCCCAGGTATATTAACGGCCGCCCAGGTATATTAACGGCCGCCCAGGTATATTAACGGCTGCCCAGGTATATTAACGGCCGCCCAGGTATATTAACGGCTGCCCAGGTATATTAACGGCTGCCCAGGTATATTAACGGCCGCCCAGGTATATTAACGGCCGCCCAGGTATATTAACGGCTGCCCAGGTATATTAACGGCTGCCCAGGTATATTAACGGCTGCCCAGGTATATTTCGCGACCCTTTTAGTTTTTTTTTAGTTTTTTTATAAAAAAAAATTTTTGGATTTTTTTTTTTTTATTCGTCCGTGACCACGACGCCATCTGCGATCGATTAACTTGTCGACAATGATCCCTCGCTCCCTTGCTCTGATCTCGCCTCCTTCTGGCCTGTTAAGTGGCCTGCCTCACACAGGGTGACTGGCTGTCCACATGATGTGGCCTGCCAACATGGCCACTGTCATACAGATCATAAATCAAAGCCCTTGATTGGTCTCTGTGTCATTCAAGCTCGGGATAACCTCAGCTCAGGTGAGGTAAAGGACTCTCTGAGTGTTTAGATAGTTAACTTAGTTTAAGTTATCAGTGGGTCTCAAACAGTGTGGTCACCATTTACAGTATGTAAACACATATTTCCATTTGAGAGGGTAGTGATTGATCTAATGGATAGTGAGGTGGGCTGAATATCGGAAGGCTGTGAGTTCAAATCCCGCCAGGAACACCACCACTAGTGTGCCCTTGAGTAAGGCACTTAGCCCTTAGTTACTCCAGGGAGAATGTCCCTGTAATCGGTCATTATAAGTCGCTTTGGATAAAAGCGTCAGCTAAATGAAATGTAATGTGATTAGTAAAATATGCATGAATAAATAAATAAAAAGTTAACTAGGTGAAAAAAGGTAAGATACACTTTTAAAACTTGTTGAGAGAAAACTAGTCTTTGCTGCTGCCTCAAAGAGGAGCAGGGGGAGAGGATGGAGAGGGGGGAGAGGAGGGAGACAGGAGAGGCTGATTCAGGAGCACAGACACACTCACAACTATAAATGAACCAAAACTAAATTAATAAACAAGTTTCAGTGTTTTTTTCATATTGGAAATGGGATGTTATTGGTTATGGCCATGATTTTATGATTATTGAAATGTATACAGTTCTGTTAAATATAGGTGTTTCCATAGATCTAGTCTCTTTATTTTTCCCTCAAAATGCACCAGATTGATGCATTTAACTCCAAAATAAAAAATAAAATCTTACCGGGGGGGCATGCCCCTGGACCCCCCTAGAGGATTTGAGGTCGACCCCCACTAAAAATCACATGGATAGGTTCCTAAATACATTAATAAATACATTTTTTTTTTAAAATAGTAACCCATTTCCATATGTTCATGTGTGGGTAGTAGATTTAAACTATAGGGCTATCATTATGGACCCTGCCTGTACCTGTACCGGTTCGCTCTGCCATCGCGTGAAGGGTCTGCTAACAAGCGACCAACAGAAAGGTTAATGTTGTTGCATGTCACCTCAACCCCCCCCCCGCTACCACCACCCCCCAAAGTATATTTCAGATCTGTGGGAAACACTGGCAGTTAATGGACCAGCACCAGAGGCATTCCCATACACACAGGCGTTGGAGCTGTTCTTCATGAAATCCCAGAAGGATGAAGTGCTCTGACAAACAGTGCCATCTTTGCGCAAAATGATTATACCGGAATGAAAAGTCAATAAATAATGTTGTTAAAACTTTTTCTTTTTTTTCGCGCCCCCCCCCTTGCCACCACCCGCCCAAGTATATTTCATATCTGTGGGAAACACTGTAGTCCTTAACATCTATAACTGTGTATATCACCATTCAAACATCTTTTAAAAGTTGAACAAACCCCACAGCTCAGTAAAGACTGAAATGTTAACTTTATTGGATAATTTCAGTAAAAACTAACGTTCATATTTCTCTTTTTGATTATAATACTGATGAACGTTCAAAACAAAGCACTTTGGCAACTTACCACATACGTTTTAAAAAGCTTAATAAGCACCGTAACTTTCATGATATCATTTCTCCGTCATAATCGGTTGTTTCCGTGAACGGCCGACTGTTGAGTGACGGCAAATGCTGCGGCTGCAATGCATTGTGGGGCAGCATTTTCTCCTCTCCTTTCGGTTAGGGAGGTCCAGTGGTTCCTAAGCTAAAGGAGGTTATAAAGGAAGTTTGAAACCTCCTTTCTTATCATCTAGAGAATTGGAACGGCACTTATCATGGCTGCCACTGAGGGACTTCCGGGTCATTTCACTCTGTTAGGAAGGTTCCTAAGCTAAATGGACTATTGGAATGGGCCCCAGCTCCCTCATGCGTCCTGAGATTGTAAGATTGTCCTTAGTGTTGCCCTTAGTTTGAACCCTTATGGTTTCCCTTAGCACCAGCTAAATGCAATGTAATATTAAGTCTCAGGAATAGCAATAGCAGGCCGGATCACTATGCAGCTCCAAAATAGTTCACTCTGATTTGAATATTGCACTACTCCTATATTGAGACTATGATACAATTCTGATGAATTATGCTCCCCTACCCTGTTACTTTGTACAACACTTGTAAACTTTTTAGACAAGTTTAAACTTGTATTTTGATATACAGCAGTCATGGGCTACATTTGACTCCTATCGATAACAGCAGCTGCAGAAGTATCATCTTTGTTTCCATTTATCTATCCACTCCTCTCTCTTGCTTCCTGTGTTTTCCTGTAGCTGCTCACACCTGCTCGCAAACACGTGATTCGCCCAGCCGCAAAATGGAGTGGGGCGCTGCGCGTCCCGGTTCAGGTTTTCGATCACAGTAGCGAAACTCCTGGGGTTCCCTCAGCGGACCCTGGTCCCGCCCCCTCTACCTCCAGAGACGCCACAGCCAGCTCCTCCGCAGCGAGGCTGGCCGCACGGACACACACAGCGGTGCAGACGAGTGGATACACACAGTCACACCCCGGCACCTCGTCACACACACACTCTCAGCCAAAACCCAACAGGAACTCGCAGCACCAGGACGGTACGCCAGCACACACAAAAGAGGAACCCCACGCAGTTCCCATCCAAACCCCATCTACCTCTGCAAACGCCAACACATCCATTACACCAGGAATACATCTGCCTCAGCCCAGCACATCTGGACTCACACACTCTTCAGTCAGGGGGGGGGCGAGTTCCTCCTTCAGTGCCACACGCTATCGTTCTGCATCAAGTTCTTCTACTAAGACTAAAGAAAAGGCGAGCGCTCAGTCACATGACAACCCTCAGGCCAGCACCTCCTCTGCTCAAACGCGGACGCTGTCTCAGCCCGGTACATCTTCACAGCCCCCCCCCACCATCTCCACCGTACAGCAGCGCGTCATCGTGTCGGGGGTCAAAATAGTGGTTCTTCCGCAGCACCCGAGCACCCAGGCCTCGGCTCCGCAGCTGCAGCTCCGGCCTCAGAACGTGCTGCAGCCGGTGTCGCTCAACCGCCTGCAGGGGAACTTCGTTCAGATGGAGCTGTGGCCCCTGGCTCAGGCCCCTGCCCAGCCTGCAGCCCACCCCCCTCCCCCCCCTCAGGTGTTCCCGGCCGCCCCCCCTGCAGTGCTAATAGCTGCAGCCCCGGAGAGACTGGGCCCTCCTGAGGCGGGTCACCGGATCATCTTAGGGAGCCAAGCGCCCGGGGAGCACCTTCCCAACGCCCCCCCCGCAGGCCGGCCCCTCCGGAGGGCTCCCAGCAGCCTGGTCCCACCAGCGGGGCCCCATCAGCCTCCACATCCGGGCCCCTAACTTAGTCTTGAATGCTCCCGCTCCTCCAGCTCCCGCAGCTTTGGTTGCCGTGGGAAACGCTCGTCTCGTTCCGGCTCCAAACCCAGAAAGAGTTAACCCCGCCCTGGGACTGGTGGCCGTGCCGCCCGCTGCGGAGGACGCCCCCCGGATCGAGGACGCCAGGCCCGGCCCCTCCGCAGCAGGAGGGAGGGCCGAGCTGCTGCCCCACGTCAGAGCCCTCATCACTGGGGTGGTGAGTACCACACAGTGTGCATTCAGACTCAATATGTTTGTTTTGATATCATCTGATGGCGGAAAAAGATCCATTTGACACAGGACTAAGAGTCTAAGGCTAAATAAGTAACAGCTGACACAATTTAAAAAAAAAAAAAAAAATGACTAATGTAATAACTTTCTCAACTCAAAGTAAATTATGAAGGATATTAAATGTGAGACCTTCAACAAAAAAGCATTTTTATCTTAAGACTTATTCTGAAATGGCTTTGAGATTCAACCCTGGTATCGCTAAGAGTTCACGTATTTGCATGTTCTGCATGGCTTATCTACATCATGATGGATAGTTGATATTTGATGACTCTGAATGATTTACATTGTGGTATAACTGATCCTCACCTTCCTCCTGTTTAACTCTGTCTGCCTCTACAGTTGGATCTTTTCCCAGACGTCCTAGAAGCCTATGTAGCAGAACTGATCCAAACTAATACTGTGATGGACTTGAATGTGTAAGAAGCATCAACTTGTTTCTACTGTACTTCATATTAAGTGAGGAGTAATAAACTGATTTAGATTTTCAGGAAATTCCAAAAAGACCTGTTGAATGATTTTGTCCTTTGTCTTCTAGCTTAGTTTTATGATGAGTAAGTGATTTCCTTTCTCTTATTGCTGTGTCCTCAGTATCTGTAACCTGCTGTTGGAGAACCCGGAGTATCCGAGGGGCGGGGGTGCAGCAAACCTAGCCCCCACCAGCATCCTGCTGGAGTCTGGAGACACCCAGACAGAGGTGTGTGTGTGTGTGTTATTTTATGTACAGCACTTTGGCTCGACCAAAAATCGTTTATAAATGTGCTATAAATAAAACTTGATTTGATTTGTGTGTGCTCTCAGTAAATACAGAGCTGAATCCAGATCAAATGCACGCTGAAGGCTCTTTGAGCAGGTTTTCGCTCACTGATTGTGCTGTTATGTTTGTTTTTCATGTATTTTGTCTTGATATTTGTCTGTGTTGATGTTACACATGGAGCTGCTGTGATGCAAGGCACATTTCAGACTTGATCTGACCATTCAAGTATTATCGTATAGTGCTATATGCAAAAATGTACTCTTCACACAGAAACAGCAGATGAAGTACGTACTTGCCTTGACACCTGATGATTCAGCTGCAAAAGGCTGTGTCAAATCACTATCGTTGCACAGTGTCAATAGAGTGGTGCTGTGACGAGTCCTAAAACCTGGAAGTGAGTCAGCATTTTACCGGTTCCCTCGTCTCAGAGCCAACGAGATCTCTCCATAGCATTTTGGAAAATAGCTGGAAATAAGGTCTGTGGTTGAAACACATTGAAGAGATGGATCACGTTTTGTTCTACGACATTAAACACATCAGCAGTGACCCCGCTGGTGATTTCTGAAGAGTTTACGTGTCTGAAAAACGATGGTTGTTACCAAGTGGCTGAATAGGACTACAGAAGTTGTCGAGGCCGTTTTACGTCATTACACCGAACACGTAAACACTTCTTTGCCGTGTTCTGCTTGAAAGCAAGTCCCTGCCTCCTGCAAACTGTTCAAACAAACGCTTCAACTTTTTGAATATGGATCTTAAGTTGTTGTGATGTTGAAGTCGTGCTGCTGTACTCGGCTGTAGTTCGTTTATAGCATAACATTTTGCTTCTGGCGACTAGATTTATGATTAGAAAACGATAAAAGTAGGGTAGACATGTGGAGATTATCCGGCTGAACAAAACGTGCATTTATCAAACAGGTTAGTTTTCCACAGATCTTATTTCGAGCTATTTTCAAAATCCTATGGAGAAATCCCACTGCTTTTTTGTCGAGGGAACCCATGCGCAGCTTACTTCCGGGTAAATACGTCATCCCTGCACCACTCTATTCCAATCTGATTTAATGATTTCTTTAGTTGCATTTGAATCAGATATCTTGGTGAGTAAAGTGTTTATGCGTCTGTTTTGGGTCCTTCCAGGTGACCGAAGACCTGTTTGACTTTAACAAACTGGGCACGGTGGGGCTGGAGGCGTCCATGCAGGCGGCCGACCTGCTGATGGCAGACTTCAGGATGCTCAGCTGTCAGGACATCAAATGGTCCCTCAACGCTCTGAAGGGACACTATGCAATCACACGCAAGGTACCTGTGGCCTCTTGGTTCGTCTGAGCACTGCCATCTCTTTCTTTTGATTTACTTGGGTTGTTCATACATGTGCTTTGTTCATTATAGGCCTTATGTGAAGCGCTGAAGAAGTGGCAGGAATCAGGCAAAGAAGGAAAGAGAAAAAGAAGCAGAGCCGCCTCCTCCGAGCGCTGCTACGTAGACTTTCATTTTGAGCACGGTGAACAAACTTATCAACACTTCTAATAACTGCTAACCCTATTGTGCGGTTCCTTTTAAAACAAGCAGCTGTTTGTTTAAATGCTTCTTCCATTCGCAAAGGCTTCAGTGTCAACCTGCAGGACATTTTATAGTCTCTGGGTGTTTCTCAATGTCGAGGACGCTTGCTTGGTAGCACATGTCTTCCGAATCACTTGCTTCAGAAGCGAGGTAAGAATCCTTCCTAGCCTCGGAAAACAAAGAATGTTGGAACAGGCTAACAGGTGTGCGTCATATGCGAGGCCCCGCCTTAAATGGAGCGTGATTTCCGCCAAAGATTTGGAAATTGGTCCGTGCGCAAAGCATTGTGGGGATTTTAAGACCGGAGTCCACACATGTGCAGCCTCGAAATATCTCGCTACGAAGTACGCCGGCCTTGGTAGAATTCCAAGTATGCTGGACATTGGAACAGTCCTTCGGCGGCACTCGATGACGTAGTATGCTTGAAATAGTGGCTCAGGAGCATCCTTCCTCGACATTGAGAAACGCCCTCCGTGTTCTTGAAAAGCTGTTTTTAGTTTGCTGTTAAGGGAGCTGATTTATGGATGGATGGGGGAGGGGTCAAACCTGGATGATGGAGCTCGGGGGTGGATGCCTGTCAGCCGTCGGTGATGGATGTTGCCATGGCTCCTCAGCTGTCCCATCACTCACTGGCCTCCCTCTCTCCAGCAGGCTCTGTGAAGTTTGAGAAGAGGATGTATTTCCTGGAGAGCGACCGACGCTACTGCAGGACGTACAACAGTCTGGAAGCTTCTGTGCAGAATGAGCTAACCTTCTACAAGCAGAAGGCCAAGGAGTGGGCCGAGGTACACACTCAGCTGGCTCTATGTGGAGGATTTCTGAATTAAATAATGGTCATGTGATATCCCAGTTAACCAAACTCTCTCTCTCTCTCTCTCTCTCTCTCTCTTCAGCATGAGGACTTCCTACTGGCTCTGCAGGTCAATGAAGACGAGTACAAGATGGTAAGAAGCACGCATACGTTCACCAAACTGAAATCACCTTCACAATGACACAAACTGCAGAACAAGCAAATAAAATCACTTAATTGAAGTTGTTTCAAGTGTGGACAGAGCTCCAACCGTCCAGCCTGATCGGTCCCATCTCCATTTAGCAAACATGCATTTTAGAAGTTGTTTGCGTGGCATCTTGCGGACATACCTGCCAAAGCATTCATTCATGGTTTTTACTAATCTGTATCAGTATGGTGTTTTTTCAGCATCATTTTTGATATGTGTTTTACATTTAACCACGGTAAAGTATGTTAATCTTGTTGTTGTTGGTATCTACATGGAGATACGTCACGCCTCCTCGCCAGCATCGATAGTTTAAGTCAGTGGTTCTCAAACTTTTTCTGTCAGGCCCCCCCTTTGGAGAAAAAAAAAAAGTCGGGCCCCCCCAACACAAATAGTCAGGCTCAGTGGCGGCGCCAGAGATTTATTTTGGGGGTGCTGTGGGGTAGCTTGACGTTTCATAGAGGGCGCTCAAACATTTAGGGTTTCCCATTAATGTACCGGGCGCTACAGTGGAATGTTCTACTGCAACACTCCCCACGCATATACACAGTGTGACTGTTACAATGAAGGCTCGATCATCAGCTCACGGCATATAGGTGTAAGCAGGGGTCAAGTGCTATTTTTACAGGTGGTGTGTGGACCTCACATAGGGGGGTCCGGGGGCAAGCTCCCCCGGGAAGATTTATTTTTAAATATTGAAGTTAAAGCATCAATCTGGTGCACTTTGAGAGCAACATGAAGAGATCTATGGATACCTCTCTCAACACCCATTTGAAACAGAACTGTAAACAGATTTACTTTTTCTTTATGGATATTTTACAAATCACCCTTTTAAACTTTATTCATGTTTTACTGTCATATAGTATTTCAAACCTGTTTTTCATTTATTCTCTTATTTTTTTATAACTATAATGATCATATAAACGTGTGCCTCGGAAATAATTGTTTACATTAATGGTGACCAAAACGTTTGAGACCCACTGAGATAACACTGAGAGTCCTTTAGCTCACTGAGCCTCTCAGTCTGACAGGAGAGGACTCTCCTCCACCTTGTTGTTGAAAAAACTCCTTATATCCGTTAGCGTAGCTCGCTAGCACCAGAAGCTAACAACAACGATCTCCGGTACCGGTGCGCTCTCTCTCTCTCTCGCGCACACAAAATGGCTCGTTCCACACACACAGAGCCGAGCTTTAATGAAACAGAGAGACCCAGATGTAATAGTACTGCATCATATTATTTTCGAATCAATAATTTTTCAAATTATGATTTTTTTTTTTTTTTTTAAATCTTTTTTTTTTTTTTATATATAACAATTTTTCCTCCTGGTCTCTCGCGCCCCCCCTGGCATGCCTCTGCGCCCCCCAGGGGGGGCGCGCCCCACACTTTGAGAACCACTGGTTTAAGTAAACATAAAATGATGCAGACGCAAAACTCACACGAGTAAGGAGAGCCCAATCAATCTTCGCTTCCATCATCATTTTGATAAGAGAATTTTAACTCTATTTTCTTGTATATTCCACAAATTCAAACATTGGTTTTCTCAAAGTTTCCAAATTCCCTGGGTAAAATAATGGAGTGCCTTTCAGGACACCTTAAAATGCACGCATATGAGGGGGGGACAAGGACATATAAGGCAAACATACAGAATGGTTAACACTACAGTAAATAGTCAGGGGGGGGGGGGCGAGTTCCTCCTCGCTGAAAGAAATGTACTTTTAAAACATTTGCAGAATAGTTGCTTTATAGGTTAATTTAACTTTGAGACTTCTACTAAATGTACAACGATGATCCCTGACAAGTGTGGAACAGTTTATTTAAGTATCTGAGCTATATAAAATACGTCTGTGTGATTCTTCTCCAGGACGGGCAGCTGATCGAGTGCGGCTGCTGCTACGGGGAGTTTGCGTTCGAGAAGATGACGCAGTGTTCAGACGGACATCTGTTCTGTAAAGAGTGCCTCGTCAAATACGCTCAGGAGGCCGTGTTCGGCTCGGGGAAGGTACACACACTTTGTTCTTCTCACATTTAGATATGACATGCTAACGTTGCCAGGAGTCGTGTGATGACGGTGTGTGTGTGTGTGTGTGTGTGTGTGTGTGTGTGTGTGTGTGTGTGCTGCAGTCGGAGCTGAGCTGCATGGAGAGCGGCTGCCCGTGCTCCTACCCGGTGTGTGAGCTGGAGAAGGTCCTACCAGAGAACATCCTGTGTAAATACTACGAGAGGCAGGCGGAGGAGGCGGTCGCTGCCACCTGCGCTGATGAACTTGTGCGGTAAGTGTGTGTCTGTGTCATTGTGTGTGTGTGTGCGTGCGTGCGTGCGTGCGAAGGGTCTTTAAAAAAAGGTATTACATTCGACTTCAGGATTCCTGCATATACCCTGAGAATGGTTTGTATTCCAATGTGAGACAAATGAATCATTTGAAACTTGTGCACTAGGTCAGTATTGATGCATTTAAATCTAAGCTCTATAAAAGGGATTGGTAAGAGAACTGAAATGTCTCCTTGTTGATTATGATGTGTTTCTTGTGCCTGTGTCTCAAATGCAATGTGTCATATCTTTCCCTCCTTAACCCTCCTTCCTCTCTTTTTCCTTTTCAGGTGTCCGTTTTGCACTTTCCCAGCGTTGTTGGACAAAAACATGTCTCTGTTCAGCTGCCCCAACCCTCGCTGCCGCAAGGTCAGTCACTTCTCTGTATTTATTTAGGTCTTTTAAAGGGCCCATGTCATGCTTTTCTGGTTATTACCCGTCCCCTTCTGTGTTATGAAGGTTTTTCTGCATGTAAACGGTCTGCAGAGTCAAAAACCCTCAAAGTACACCCTGTAGCGCGTAAAACTCTAAAGGCCCGTCCACACAGCAGCGTTAAAAAATCTTCCAACGCTTTCTGCCCATTCACTTTGAATGGGGGTGACGTCACTTTGCCTCGCTTTTCGCCGAACTGCATTGTGGGAAGCAAAGCGGTGATTTCCAGACATCTCAGGCTTCAAAAGTTGAGCAATGTTCAACTTTTGAAGCTGAGGTGGAAGCATCAGCCAATCAAATCCCATTTATGCAAATCTGACAGTACAAGCGCTAGCCAAACAAACCGCATGTAAGCTGGGAGTGACATACCGCAGTTCATTTCTATATTCCTAACAAAATTGAGGAGAAATTAGTTATTGCGGTAGCAAATCACCCGGTTCTTTATGACCAGTCCCTATTTAGTTACCGGGATACAAACCGGAGGAACCAGGCATGGAGGGAGGTGGCAGAGACAGTGGGTGAAACTGGTAGGTTTTCGCCTGTTTGGGGATTTTATATCCAGTTTACTTCGTTTTAACATTGCTAGCAAGCATAGACAGTATATTTAGCCAGCATGGAATGTAGCATAAAATAGCACCATAGACAGTAGTAGTTTTTTGCTTTGTATGTCGGGGGGCGGGAGATTCATGTGATTGGTTGTTGGTCGCGTTGCTCGCAAAAAATCCCCAAGCTTCAGATACACCCACCTCCAAGATTTTTTTAACGCTGCTGTGTGGACGTACCGTAACACAGAAAATACCTCCCCAAAACGCCTCGTTGGAGATTTCTCATGTTCTTCCTGGGCATCGCTACATAGGGATACCCAGTAGCCACGCCCAGCGCTATGGCCGCACCCTCTGCCAGCATTTCACGAAACAAAGCTTCCCAAACCTTTCAGCGATTCATGCCGGATATGTACAGCGTAGGGCACTGAAGAACGATGCTGTTCCTACTTTGTTTGGACCAGCGGGAGATTCGGGTACACAACCTGTAAGCATTCAGTGTTGTTTGTGTATTTATGATGTTTAAAGCAAACAAGGTATCTACCACGACTGATTAAATGGGTAAACGTTTTTCGGCTACTAAGTTGGGATCACGGAGAAATGCTCTCCGCAGACCCATTCTCACAACTTTTCTTACTCAATATCAATATTATTGTTTTTACTTCGGCTGTGAGTGTTTGTGTGTGCTCAGGATGAGTTTAGCTTGTTCTCGCTGTATCGCCAAGCCTGTCTGCTCCTCGCAGCAGATCGCAGCAGTATGTGTGTGTGTGTGCGAGCAGGGGGGGGGGCAGGAGCTACATATACTTTACAGAGATGCTGGATGAGAAACCAATGTGAGTTTGGAAAATTGCACAATTGAAATGTGTTCTAGTAGACCTCAACAATGGAATTATGATCAGTAGAAATGGCCATGACATGGGACCTTTAACACTTTTCCACGGTGTTGTGTTGCTACTGTGTTTCCTCGACACACAATAACTGTAAACGAATATGCCTCTGGCTCTCGCACAATATATGCATCGTCTGAGTTAAATCACACACTGTACAAAAGAGAGAGAACCTGGATTTGATTTCAACATCATCAATAATTCAGTCCATCGTAAAAGCCCTGTGTGCGGCGTCCACTTGACCGTAGATCGTGAGAGTGAAGCCCAGACAGGAGACGGACGCCGTGTCTCGATTCGGACACTTTCCTTCCTACACTGCACTCTAACACTAAAGCAGTACATGAATTTCAAACCAGTCTCATATCTCACACTGCTGCTGTGCCCTCTCCAGAAGTGACGATTGCCGTTGTTCGCTAGCTTGATAGCAATAATCATTTGCTGTTCAGGCTGCTCAAACAACCCTATACAATCAATTAGGGCTGTGCATCTTCACTGGTCTCACGATTCGATTCGATTACGATTATCTTGTCAACGATTCGATTCAATTCGATATCACGATTCATACCAATGCGTTGCATCCTCAATTTTCTATATTACTGCACATGGCTTATTTTTCATCCATATATACATGCAGTAAATACATATGAACTCTCTTTTTATTATTTAGAAAGTGCTTCAGAAATCAATAACATAAATGTCTTGACATTCATTTATAAACCAAAATAAATGAATTGTATAGGTCTAGCCTCCCTATATCTGTGTGTGAAATTGTTCCATCCTCAAAAACAAAAAACTAATGCTTCTGCAGTCTAGCTGCAGCTTCTAGCAACAGTCTTCTGTTAAAGAAAGGACACTGAATGTCCTGAATGTGGCATCACACACAGGACTTGAGTCTGAACACAGCAGACAACAGGAGTATTTACAACAGCATATAACAACTAAAATAGTGCATGTGGGTGCACACTTACATTCTCTGTCTTACTGTTACATAAATCCCATGAATGTATGAGATTAAATTAGCTTCATTATATCTCAGTGATTAAGTGAATAATAAAGTTTCTATCCTTATCACTGTCAGCCTGTCACTCATTATTTTCAGGAGGGGGCGGGGCTTGGAGGAACGGAGAGGAGACGGTGATCGCGGAAGCTTTTTTCCTCCTGCCTTCACAAACTTTACACACGTATATATCGTCTGAAAATTGCTAGAGGACATTCATACTCTGCAATCCAAGACTTAATTAAATGCACCAAAAACCTGACATGATTGTAACGCGATTATTTTTGAAAACATAAATCCCTGTGTGTCTGAGCCGCAGCGACACGGAGTGATTCAGAGCGGGTCCTTCTGCTGTTGGTTCTGGACTGGTGGTGTTGTGTTGGTGGATAAAGCAGACTGCTCCGTGTTTGGTGTTGCTGTGCCGCTGTCACGTCTGTTCCCTGATCTCTGCGTCACCGACCGATTTGATATTAAAGTGACAGAAAAAAAAACGTTATAGTAAAGCCGCGGCCGGAAAATCAGGAAGCAACGTTACTACGCTATAACCGATTATCTTCCGTCACTGCATCGAGACCGAATCGTCCACGTCCGCATCGCAATGCATCGTAGAAACGCTTATTTTCAACACCCCTACAATCAATGCTGGATTCCTTTTTGCCTCTAGTAAACTAACACGTTACTTTGATAGTGAAAACATCCCACATATATTATTTGTTTGCATAATGCAGTGTTCACCTTAGCCACTTTTGTTACGTAGATTGCGATCGTTGCGATATAAAGTGTGTCCAGCGTTCCACACACAACTTTTAAGCTGTTAAGAGAACACCATCTGGTTACTCATGTATGTTTGTAAGCCTAACCACAAGTTATCATCACATAGCTCCCTCTGCAAAAATCCAGCAAGAGTTCCCTTTTGGGTTTTACAATGTTTCAGAAAATAAGATCTGTGGCAAACACACGTGATACGAACACGTTTTGTTCAGCAGGATAATCTCCACATATTAACACCACTCACTTACCAAGCGTAACTGCAATCACCAGAAGTAAAAGGCTAACGTTAGGCTATAAAGGAACGAGAGCACGGTCACATGACTTCACGCCACCACCGCTAAGCTAAATGCGGCTAATGTTCGGCGTGATGACGTTTATTAGTCTCATTGTTGTTTAACTTGTTCAGCTTGTGTAAACTTCAGAACTTACTTCAGGCATCCAACCAAAACATATTCAAGTAACATTGACACGCAAGGGAACCAGAAGTGCTAAAATGCTGACTAATACCTGCGTTTTAGGACTCGTTCATGCACTACTCTATAGTGCACTGCATGTTGCCATACTTGCTAAGGACACACGTATTCACTCCAAACAGAAACTAATCTAAATACGCGATTTGAGATCCAGTGTGTTTGGATCAGAAAGATGGACGAAGAGAGGATGAAACGGTTCCATGAGGCGAGGTCTCCACTCTCTGTTTATCTCCCGTCTCCTCCCTCTGTCTGAGGAATGCAGGGGGGGCGATGCTTTGTGTCTGCCAAGGCCGTCCCACGGATGCCTGTCTCAAATCTCCCGTTATCTAGCAGAAACACTCATATTCTCACTCTCACCACGCAAACACAACCCGCCCTTCTTTGTCTCTTTTTGTTTCTGTTTTTGTGTCTCTCACTCGCTTCTGCTACACCGACACAAACACCCACACACACACACACACACACACACACACACACACACACACACACACACACACACACTAATGCTATCAATACATTCAATTATGGGTTAAAAAAAACTAAAAGACCTGCATCGAAAATATTATTTAGGTAAAAGGATAATCAACAATGTATTTTAAAGTAATAAAATACCCAATATTAAATGGGACCTATTATGCAAAATGCACTTGTGTACGTCTTTTATACATGAATATGTGTCCCCGGTGCGTCAGGGAACTCACCAAGTGTCAGAAAACACAACCCTCTCTATTTTCCTCTATACCCAAATCTCTAAAAAAGGGACTGCAACGGATCTGATACAGACTGATCCAGATATGAACACTGTCCTGACATCAGTAAAGTGGCGCTACGGCTATTGGTCAATTCTCCACCTATCAGGGGAATGAGAAGTTGGGCGACGGCCGGCCATTGCCGCTCGAAAGCGCTGGAGACGCTGTAGTACATATGCCAGGCCTGTAAGTGGCGCTGTAGTCTGCCACAAAAGCAGCGAAGAAGACTTCCCTTGCATGGTTGCCATGGTTGCCCTTCTGTTTATTCTCCGCTGTGGCTCTTTCTCTCCCTCCCCGAGGAAAGCGTTTGCGCCTCCTGCTTTAAAACAAATGAGTAATGACTCTATATAATCCTATGTAAGGGATAATGTGCAGCGACGCGTCATTATGGGGAAACGAACACCGACAGGCCGATCAGGAGCCCGACGCGAAGCGGAGGGATCGAGATCGGCATGAAGGCACATTATGCAATGTGCACATTATCCCGCTTATTACATGGCCACATTCTCAACAAAGTAACGACATGACTCCCAATATTAATTGAAATGCTTTTATGGATTTAGAAAATGATTTTATTGATTAAAAATAGTTGTATTGATTTAAATTGACATGCATCCGCTAAGAAAAATAGTCCGTTGTTACTGTTTGAACTAACGGAGCAACGGCAGGAACTGCTTCGATAGCGTTTTTGAGGAGCTTTTTGATTACAGATTTGAAAACATCGTTGCTTGCTTTAAAAGTAGCACAATTCATTATGTCAAACCTTGGAAAGTATCTAGATATCCCTGCCCTAATGCCAAAGTAACTGGCAACTGAATATGTGTCGCCGTTTGATGTCTATGTCTGGACCGCTGCGTAAAAAGGAGGGTTTCTGCCCCATTACTTCTCTTCTTACTTCTATAAGAATAAAACACGGTGGATGGAGATCTCTTTTTCTCCCCCTCTACAGACCGCCCAGCAGCTGATCTCAGAGCACGCTCCCCTCTCCTGCAGGGGGGCGTGGTCAGCTGCAGCTCACAGAATCAGCCCCCTGCAAAAACAGTGCTGGAAAGAGCAAATAGAGCGAAATGAGGCATGGCTAAAATGCAGGATCTGTTTGGTATTTTAAAAAAACAACTATATTTATAATATACTTTATATAGGTATGGCCCTACAATATATTGTTCAAATATAGCATGATAGGTGTCCTTTAATGCTATCAATACATTCAATCATGGGTGAAAAAAATTAAAAGACCTGCATCAAAAATATTATTTAAGTAAAAGGATAATCAACAATGTATTTAAAGTAATAAAATATCCAATTTTAAATTACATTTAACATAAAATGGATGATTCAAGTTGATTTATAAACCTGTGGCGAGTTTGATTAAGGATCAGATTATATAAGCTCTTAAGACATTATTTTAAAACCGTCTTCTTGCTGAATTTGTACTTAACTACTAAGTAAATGTAACCGTGGAAGAAAAAGCAACTTATCCATGACAGACAGTGATTTGATTGTATTATGCACGCTGTGGATAGTGTCGCCTCGAGTACTTCCCGTAAACCACGTTCTCCTTTTTAGTGTTTATGATCTGTTTACAGACCTCTCCGGTAACGCACAGAGCTCTTCTGTCTCTTGTCAGAGTATAACGTTTTATTATTACATCTGCTGACTTTGTCCAGCCTGCGCTATTTCCTCTGGCATCTAGTTTGAAAATGTGGCTTTGAGATAAACTGTATGTTGTGATGCTCCTGCTGTCCCTAATATTACTTGTTCTACATTTTAATGCTTCAAAATCAACAGAACGACACAATTTGTTGAATAGACTTGTCAGGTTTTATGAATCAGAAAGCAAGGGGAGAATGATTGCCCTGCTGTTCCCTCCATTCACCTGTAGAGGGAGCCAGAGGTTTACAGTGTGTGTTGCTGTAGAGTCGCTGCACAGCCTGCATCCCATCACACACACATTCACACACCCAACAATACAAAAAGACATGTTCCAGATCTCTGTTCTGAATGTCGTAAATCTGCAACCAGAAAGCAACAGATTTGGATCTCCTAGAATGAATGCATGTTAGATGTTATTTACAGCATTATAATGACTTTTGAGTTGAGAAGGAAACGAGGCCGGTGCTGTTTTGTGTAACAGAAAATGAACACAAGTGGCTTCCTCTTAAAGTCATGTAGGAGTCTGAATCAGAAATACTTGAATCCACCCGTAATGAGGAAATGTACAGCGGAGTGACGGTGCGAAGAAAAGGAAAAATAAGAATAGCAGAATAAAAAGCATATTTTGTAATATGTAAGGTAACGAAAACGTATCACAAGTCACTTCCTTTTTTACATTTTGTAGGAATCAGGAAGTGAATCCTCTGTGATGAAACGCCCCCCCCCCCCCCCCCCCCCCGAACCCGTTTTTGTTCTCAAGACGATCCGTTTTATCTCTTATTTTTATGTTTATTTTACTTTTTTTACTTTTTATCAACAAGCTCGGTTCAAGCCTGTCGTCGAGCCTGAGTCTCAGGGAGGGGCTTCATTATGTAACTGACACACTTCCTGTGAAGCCCACCCGCCTTCTCCCCACACTGCCTTATGATTGGCCGGCTGCGCTTTCCACTCCCCTCATGCTGCTTTTTGATTGGCCGGAGACACTTCCTCCTTCGTTTCAAATGTGGTTCAGATTGAAATGACCCAGATTCTCCCCCCTCTCTCTCTCTCCTCTCCCCTGGCTCTGTCTGACCCCCCCCTCCTGATAATGTTTTCCACATGTGGTCATGAGGGCATTTGGACATCCTTGTTCCTCCAGTGTGATTGCTTCATGTGGAGGAATGTCAAAATGTAGGCCAGAGATAAATCTGTGAGATCTCATACATTACCACAGCTGCACTATGATTCCATTGCAGTAAAATCCGCCTCCCCACCACAACACTCGAAAAAAAATAACCACACCCGTGCACACTCAATGCAGCCCCCCCCCCCCCTCCCCCTCCCCCTCCCATCAGAAACTCTGCAAGCTGCTTGCCTTATAAGGGCAGCTGCAGCCTGCACCACTGTTGAAGAGTTACAAAGAAAAGGTATGAATGAATATGCAGGAAGGTGATACCGGGTGGGGGGAGCACCCAAGGGGGAGGAATGCAGTGAATGGGTGGGAGGACAAGATGGGTGGAGTGAATGGAGGTAGAGACAAAAAAAAGGGTAAAAATAACACTGTTTCCAAGATTCAAACTACGATACGATAATACTTTTATTGTCAGATCAAGTCTGAAATCTTCAAAGGACAAGGAGAAATATTAAGACATGTTTCAAGAACATTCACCATTCCACTGTAGACGGCATGTTCAAGACCCTCTAACGTACCTGGGATGAACTTATTTCAGGGCTGGCTCAGAAACAGTGCTTCAGCCTAACCTCTCAATAAGCTGCTGGAATTGTACGATAAATGTGTGTGCAACCTTTTGGTCACATTTCAGCCACTCTCGCTTTTATTGAAATCAGACACCCTTGTGGGGGGGAGGGGGGGGCGGGTAAGCAACGCCCCGAGGAAGAGTTTCAGCTCAACGTCACCGGCTGTATTTTTAGCCGAGCTATAAGAAAAAAGTGTTCCTGCTTTTACAACAGCTTGTCAAACAAGGCTCAAACACACACTCTGTCACTCTCTCTCTCCTGTGGTGTGACTCTTCCTGGTGTCTAGGTTACCACTAGGGGGCGATCTTCCCCCGCTCTGCCTCCCGGGGCTTTGTCTGACACATGAGTCCGCTTTCTCCCCCTCCTCTACAGAACCACGTTTTACTGATTCATCACCAGAGAGTCTGTTTCATGGACACTCCCTTTATGAATCCAAAAATGTGAACATAGCCTGAAAAATGTCTCCTTCTTTGCCTGAAGCTACCACAGTTCGACTTTTAACGGACCTTGTGTGCCTGTGTAAAGTCTTTCCAAGCAAACCCAATCCAAATGCCAAGGAAAACTCCAGTTCCACACCCTCTGGCTGACCTTGCAAACACACACACACACACACACACACACACACACACACACGTCTCCGGGAACGTTGTGAGAGCTGCAGGCCTGAGATGACAGAATAACACACACACACTGGCTGCAGGAAGAGGACGCAGAGGGTGTGTGTTTGTGACCTTTCCTCCCCAGGTTCAGGGTTGTCGTGGCGATGTGGATCACACAGCATCACCCCGCCGTCCCACGCCTCTTATTCAATATTAGGTGAACGGTTCAAATATTAATGGTGACACCACTTAGCTGAGGGTTAGCGAGGGAGGCAACCCCAAGCTAACGTGTCTGTGTGGGTGTTTCTCGGGTTGACACGGCGAAAGAGGATGGAGTTGCTGTTTCTAGGCAACCAAACAGTCAGCGGCGAGCCAATCTTGCTGCAGTCACTCACACACACATACATACACATTTGCAGGGAGAGAGCCACACCTAGCTGTGCAAGTCTAAGTCCCTGCAGTGGCAGCAGCATATAGCGCAGACGATGGAGAATGTTCTTATTCAGCAGGAACTGGAGTAGTGTCAGAGGAGGGGCAGTGAGTGCGGGATGAATTCAATCTTAGTAATTGGGTGATATATTAAATACGCACTTAAATAAATCAGGTTGTTAACCTTGTTGTTTTATCCATATGGCTTTTTTATATGCAGTGGACCAAAGACCCTCTCAGAGTCACATACGACTCATACTGAGGAATTCAGGTTGTGGGTCTTTCTCACTTTTTGGTTGTTGGTGGTTCGATCCCCGGCCCTTCCACTTAACGCAGGGGTCTCAAACTCAAGGCCCGGGGGCCAAATCCGGCCCGCGACTTCATTTCATGTGGCCCCGCAAGAGCTTGCAAAGAATATAATACGTTCATTATACGGTTACATGCCGCTTTACAGAAGCAGGTTGCCCATAAACTATATGTCCCACAATGCATCTCGTTTTGTGACATGCGCACTGAAGAGACTTGCAATTATATGCCCTGGACTTCTGCTTTCAGACGTAGTTAATTACTTAGTTATTATCCCATCCGATAATAATCAAATTCAGAGGCAATAATGTAATACAATACATTATTTTATATATATAATTGTGTGTGTGTGTGTGTGTGTGTGTGTGTGTGTGTGTGTGTGTGTGTGTGTGTGTGTGTGTGTGGTGTGTGTGTGTGTGTGTGTGTGTGTGTGTGTGTGTGTGTGTGTGTGTGTGTGTGTGTGTGTGTGTTGTGTGTGTGTGTGTGGTGTGTGTGGTGTGTGTGTGTGTGTGTGTGTGTGTGTGTGTGTGTGTGTGTGTGTGGTGTGTGTGTGTGGTGTGTGTGTGTGTGTGTGTGTGTGTGTGTGTGTGTGTGTGTGTGTGTGTGTGTGTGTGTGTGTGTGTGTGTGTGTGTGCTATATTTCACAACCACTAACGCCTTTTCAGCCATTGCTAGTTACAAGCTAACACGTATGAACAAATAAAATACCCTAACTACACTTCTGATACATCTGCTAGTCACAGATTTTGGTGAACTAAAGACTCCTGATCTCAGTCAAAGATGTTTCCGCTAAGGAAGAAAAGGATGCTTAAATGATCGTTTTTGGTCTAGTTGTTGAGCTGCGTGCCGCCATCTTGATGCACATTGTTTCTCACAGAGCAACCTAATGCTAGCAGCAGTGGGGCGAACGAGGCCTAATCAAGAATATCTCAACGAGTGCATGTACTTCTAGCCCCTTTTTCTACACTTCTTTCATCTGATTGACCATTTTAAACCAAATATAATTCTATTTTATACATCATTTAAATCCTGTTTCTGGGATAACTTAATCTAAATACTTTTATGAGGAGATTTTACTGAAACAAATCGCTCTTCACTCTTATTCTTTCTTTTCCTTCGTTTTGACATTTGTTGAGTTCCTGTGTTGTGTGTTCCTTCAGGAGAGCTGCAGGAAGTGTCACGTCCAGTGGAAGCAGCACATGGGGAAGACGTGTGAGCAGGTCCTGGAGAGAGACGAGATCGGCATGAGGGTGCTCTTGTAAGTAAACGAGACAAACGGACACTGAGCCGCCTACGCTAACGATCAGATGAGTCTGTCATATACAGACACCATAGGATTATATAAAGTGTTATATTTGGGTCGAGGAAAGGTTACAAAACTCTCTTACATACATATAATGATGCTGCTAAGAGATCTATTATTATAAATTAAGATAAGCTAAGATGGACCTTTTTTAATTCAGTAGTTTAAACGGCAACAGGGTAAGATTGGAATCAGGACAGCACACATTCACACAATTAAAGATTATACCAGCTTGCAAACAAGAACACATCTTAGAAGACGTTTCTCTCGCTCTCCTCTCCACTCCTCACCCAGAGAGGATGCTGGGTAAGCTCAGAGCTCAGTTTCACGGACAACAGTGCAGGAAGTGGAGAGGCCGGCTGCTTCCTGTGGCCCAGGAGGCACACAGGCAGTACTTCCTGTTTTGAGCCCAAACACAGATCTTCTTACTTCCTGGTGCTGAAAGAGACAGGAAGTGTTCTGGTAGAAACGTCAGAGCAGCTGATGGTTTCAACGGGACAGAGGAACCTTATATAATCCCTTAAATGCAAAGAGCTAAAGGCGCATCAGTGGACAGACAACAGAGCTATAAGAGGGTGTCCACGGGGTCTTAAAAAGTATTAAAAGTTGATAAATCAATTTAGTAAAAATGAAGGCTATTAAAAAGTATTAAACGGCATTTTCCAAGGTATGACATTTTGTAGCTTGTTTTCAATAAGTATATAAATGGTCCAAAGAGGTTGTGTTCTACAGTCTGCCTGAATGTAATCATGGCGTAGGTGTGTAGTATGATTCTGTGTAGTTTATTGATAGCATCCCGTTGGGTTTGACGTCATCTGAACAGGACATCGCACGATCACTGCTTGATAGCGCGCGAAGGTCCGTTTACGCCGGTTGCTAAACAACATCATTATGGGGAAATGCAAGTCTGCGTCCAAATGGTTGGAAGATACGGAGGAAGGACAATCCATACTGTATATAGTCAATGTGAGGTAAAGTGTGTCGCCAAGGTAACCGGTTAGAACTCCAAGTGGCGATGAGCTCTTAAAATGTACGGAAAGGGTCTTAAAAAAGGTCTTCAAAGGAATTACATTTGACTTCAGGATTCCTGCATACAGCCTGCTTTTATATCAAGACCTTTATTTTTGAAATCAGTGGATTCTTCTTGAGTTAAATTATCCCCTAGATTCACTGAAAGGAAGTGCCAGAACACTGAAATGAGAAGTGTGTCGTTTACCTCCAGATATCCGAGTTCTTCACAAATAAGATTACTCGTGAATGAACGATGAAAACTCGAATCAAAATAAGTATAGACAGAATAATAGAAGGCACAGTTTTGAGCCACATCAAAGGAAATATGACTAAAAACGAGAGATATAAATCACAAGAATATCATATACATTAAAGTGCGTTGTAAGATATGAATCATTATTTGATTTAATAAAAGGCAGCAAAAACAAAAGTATTTCACCTTTATTTAAAATGAGTGTTGCGGCTATACTTCATTCAACACGTTTCATGTGTTTGCCTCTGACTAACTTTTTGTTAATGCCTACAAGGAAATACTAAAACAAACCTGAGCTTCAGATTTTAAATATCTCACTTCAAGAAACACAAAGAAGACTGAGACATGCAGAAGAAGGAAGTTTATCCGTCTCATGTTTTTATTTAGCGTTCTACATGTGTCTCCTTTATTTGGATGAAAGGAATATAAAAAGTTAGAAAACTGCCGCTACTTTTAATTGAACTATTCACATCTTACACTGCACTGTAACTTGTATTCATGTATTCATGTTTTATTATCTTTGCTTTTTAATGCTCTTAATGTTTTTCACTTTGAATGGCCTTGTGTTGAAAAATGCTATAGAAATAAACTGGCCTTGCCTTATTTGTCTCCTTATTCATTTATCTTCCCCTCTGTCCCCAGTGAGGAGCGCATGACGGCGGCCCGGGTGAGGAAGTGTGTGAAGTGCGCCACAGGCCTGGTGAAGTCCGAGGGCTGTAACCGGATGTCGTGTCGCTGCGGCAGCTTCATGTGTTACCTCTGCAGGGAGCCCATCACCGGATACAACCACTTCTGCCAACACGCGCGCTCGCCCGGCGCTCCCTGCAGACACTGCCGCAAGTGCTCGCTCTGGACCGACCCCACGGTACAGTGACACACACACACACACACACACACACACACACACACACACACACACGCTCTTATTTTGAAGGATAACATTACTCATTCATTCCCTATAGAGTGGTGGAGTGACAACCCAAAGGTTAGCATCCCCTAAAAGCCAATGGGATTGGGAGTCACTCAATGGGAGTATTGCAAACAATTCCGATCTATGACTAGCACACATTTATGATACTTACACGTTTTGTTCAGCAGGATAATCTCCACATATTAACCACCTTTATAATAGTTAAAGCATAAATGCAATCTCTAGATGTCGAAGGCTAACGTTAGGCTATAAAGGAACTACATCACGGTCACATGACTTCACGTCACCACCGCTAAGCTAAAAGTGGCTAATGTTTTGCATATTTTATGCCCTAGAACAAAACGGAAAATCTCTTAAACTCTTGTTAACCACAGAGCTTATCGAAGGCGTCTAACCAAGAACACGTTAATTAAAAAAACGGTTGACTTTGAGACGAGGGAACTAGAAGTGCTGAGACGCTAACTCATTTCCGGGTTTCAGACTCATTCCTGCGCCACTCTATTCCTTGTGTTGCCCTCACACAGATATGCTCATTAACTCTCGCTGCACTTTGACCCTGACCATCTGATTCTGTGGTCGCCCACGGTTACCTGGCTGCAGTATCCCTGGCACCCAGAAACCACAATTAGTCCCCGAGCTGTTAATGAGCTGGAGACAACCCAGAAACTCCAGAGAGGAGCCAACAGCCAGTCTCCCGGCACAATGCCAAGATAAAAACTGCCGACCACAGGGCCTTTAGAAAGGAGACGGCTGCCTTCATTTGATTATTTAAAAGGTTTTCGTGTCAAGAGTGAGAGTAGGAAGATCTGACTCATCTAACTAGCTTTATGTTGGCATTAAAGTGTATTTCATTAGGCTACAAATAAATATTTGAACTGAAAAGCTTTATTGCCATTCATTCTATATCGACTTTGAAATATGTTGTGTATTAGAATTTGTGTAGAATAAGATTAGAGTCGTAGCTGCATAATATCAATATCCACCGATGTGATCCAAACCATTACAATTTATTTTGCCGTTTTAGCCTTTAAAAACAAACATTTTAACTATGGTCGAAATACTGTTTTCCCTCTTTGTCGCACGCAAGAAAAGGCAGACAATAGCAGATGCATGTTTGATTCAGCTCTAGTTTATTGGGACTACATAGGCATGGTGTTATGACTAGCTGCAGCACCCCCCCTCCTCCACAGAAGCTCTGACCTCGAATTGTTCGGCAGACACATCAAGCCCGCAGCTAAACGAGCACTATGTTGGCTGGACCTTTTATATATCTGCATTACAAGCTTCAGTCCTGTCTGCCTTAGAGCATGTCAAATGATTGTTTTGTTATTATCGGGGTACAGCAAGAGTTACATTCACTCTCATAATGTTGATGCCGTTTTTGTCTGATTGGAAATATGAACAAGTTCCGTGTTTTGTTTTTGCAGCAAGACGACGAGCGAATCATTCAGGTGATCCAGAAGGAAGGAGAGGCCGAGCTGAACAAGAAGAGCTCCGGTCAGTAGAGAGTCTGATGCTCACTGGGAACTGAAAGCAATTATTTTGTAGGAACTGTTGAAACTATTGACAACTGCTCTGTTTGTTTTTCTTAAACTGATTGTTGGCAGGGACATATTGCACTGTTGCATTATTATTCTTTATCTTTACAACAGTATTTATTTATAAAGTCTTTATAAACAGGCAGCCGAGTGCTTCCTGTGTTTGGTTTGTCTCAAAGTGTTTGTGTAAAGAAGGCGAAGGAAGTCTGACATCAGCTAGAAAACCGGACAGGAAGTCCTTTACTAACCCCCCCTTTTTTCTTCTTCTTCTTCTCCTCAGATAATTCGGGGAAGCGGGTCGGCCCCCCCCCGGAGCCGATCACCGAGGTGAAGCGACCCAGAGTGGGCCCGGCGGCAGAGGACCCCGCCCTGGCCCCCCCCCCCTCACCCGCTGGCAGTCCAGGCTCCCCTCTTCGTCCCCCCCCACGCCCAATTCCCCCCTGCTCCTCCACCGCAGGGCAGGATGTTCCAGCAGGTGATTCTACCCAGACTGCCCCCGGCCCCCTACGTGCCCCTTCTACCACACCTGCCCCCCATGAACAACAACAACCATCACCACCACCCAAACCTTCCCGTACACCCGCCTCTCCCCCAAAACATGGACATGATGGACCTGCCGATGCACTACGGCCCCCCCCACCGCTACTACAGACGCTTCTAACACACAGTCCTGCTTCTCATTTCAGTGCCGTTTTCCACAATATTTTGTATCGATTCCAGCAAGCATCAATGTTTATTCCCAGTTTATACAGATATTTTTGAGAACATAATTTAAAAAAAAAGAAAAACTGTTAGCATTCCCTTCTCAATCTTTTGTGTAACAGGTGAGACCACACCGTTTTCAAATAAAGAGTTCTGTTAACGTTGGGTTGAGTTTCCAGTTCATACGAGTTGTACTTTTTAAAGAGGACGCATTCTCCTCATGTCCAGGTCCGTATTTGTGTTTTGTGTCTCTACATGTCTCCAAGCTTTAATGTTCAAAAAGCTCTTCATTTTTCTCATACTGTCTGTGCTGCAGCACCTCTTTTCACCCTCTGTCTGAAACCAGAGCCCAGTCTGCTCTGATTGGTCAGCTGGCTGGCTCTGTTGTGATTCGTCAACCGCTTAGAGATGTCCCGCCCCTTAGCCTGTCACGTACAATGTGTTGGAATGCTAATAGAAGCGTGAATGTTCCATAGTTATTTCACCATGTTACCGAAGTAACCAAAGGGGTCCAATGGAGGCGTTGCAGGTAGGGGGGGAGTGTGTGGGAGAGAAACTCCCTCCCTTTGCAGACCATATTTATGCACAAAAACCTACAACACACTACAGTAAAACGGAAAAAAGCATATTCGGGCCGCTTTTGAATGTTTTCGCTATTTACAAAAAGCTAAATATCCTTTCTTGCTTCTTATTACCTTTCTGCGTCCCTCTCTCCCCTTTGTCTCTCTCCCCCCTCCTCCCTGCAGAAAAAGGGGCTGAGTCATGATAACTGAGCCCTCAGGCTATGAACCAATCACATGACAGAGTGGGTGCTTTCCGCCAATCTATGCTTAGCAACAGCCAGGCTTTGTGATGTTACCGAGAGAGGAGACTTCTTTGTTCAGCCAAGTGTGCTGGTGTGACAAATCATTTTGCTACACACACACACACACACACACACACACACACACACACACACACACACACACACACACACACACACACACACACCACACACACACACACACACTCACAGCCTCTTGTTTCTGCCTGCAGACTATAACAGTAGTTCAGCGAACCCCCGTTATAGCCCTGGGGTCCTAATGGTTTTAGTCATGGGTGGAGCCAGAATTAGACTTAATCAGATTCAGCATCTTCTAACACCAGCCGAGCACTCATAAATGAAATGATGTGTAATAAACAAAGACTCAGGGGACATGAGGGGGCTTCCATAAAGTATAAGTATATAAATGGCATTTTGAGACAGTTACACTTAAAGGGAATATGATTTACTGTTTATAGTCTAACAAATCCCTGCACAGTGTTCATTTGTGTAAATCAAAAGACAGTTAATGGCCTCTGAAGATGGAATGTGAGGGCTTATTCTTCAAAAAGGTAATTATTTTGGGGAATAACCTAAACAATTATCACAAAGTCAAAAAACACACAGCATTACTGAGGCAACACTCAGGAGATTTAGTGCCGTACATTAATAAAGTCAAGAGTAAAGAGTAAATTAGACTATGGGATGTACTTAGTGCTCAATGCTAATATCTGATGACAATGCTAACATGTTGGAGTTCAGCAGGTATGACATGTTCCCCGTCTTAGTGTAGCACGTTAGCATGCTTCATGATCAGCACTAAACACAAAGTACAGCTGAGGTCATTAACTAAAGTATTGAGCAATAATACAATTAAAACCTAATCGTGGCATTTAAAGGTCAGTTGATTACAAAGTAATTGTCAACGGAAGACAAAACAATTCATTCAATAGTTGACATTAAACTGAAAACCAACAAAGTCAGCCTCAAGGGGAACATGAAAATCTAATCCAAATGTCACCGCAATCTGGAGCCAACTGGTTGTTTAAACATTTCAGGTTGGACCAACATTTGTATCCATTGAGCCTCAGCCACACAGCTAGCAAAGACACAAATTATGAGACTTGTAATCTTCCAAAAACACTGGATCCTTCACTTAATGCAATACGAGTGTGTCTTTCATTAGGCCCTCCCTGCCTGGTAAACACCAATGTTCTTCAAACTCTTGTGAACACAGCATTTATGTTGGAAAATTCAATTTGTCATGCAAGCTGAAGCAGAAATAACTCATGTCTTCACTTCTCATGACATCTCAAAGCTCTGTTGACATTTCTGCAGCTATTTTACTGTTTTACCCATGATAAATCCAGTGATAACTGATTTTAAACGGTGAAATAAGTTCACATTACATTGCATTTAGCTGACGCTTTTATCCAAAGCGACTTACAATAAGTGCGTTCGACCAACAAAATACAAACTTGAAGAAAACAGAATCATATAAGTACATCAGGCTTCATAGAGCAAAAACATTTCAAGTGCTACTCAACTGGCTTTAGATAAGCCAGTCCTTTATTAGTATATAAGTGCTTTGTTAATAGTTCTATCGCTCGAAGTGGAGTCGAAAGAGATGAGTTTTCAGTCTGCGCCGGAAGGTGTGTAAGCTATCTGCTGTCCTGACTTCAATGGGGAGCTCATTCCACCATTTAGGAGCCAGGATAGCAAACCCACGTGTTTTTGCTGTTGGGAACTTGGGTCCCCTTCGCAGCGAGGGTGCAGCGAGCCGTTTGGTTGATGCAGAGCGGAGTGCACGTGCTGGGGTGTACGGTTTAACCATGTCCTGGATGTAGAAAGGGCCAGATCCATTCGCAGCATGGTAAGCAAGTACCATTGTCTTGAAGTGGATTCTAGCAGTTATCG
Organism: Gymnodraco acuticeps; assembly: GCF_902827175.1. NCBI lineage: Eukaryota > Metazoa > Chordata > Actinopteri > Perciformes > Bathydraconidae > Gymnodraco > Gymnodraco acuticeps. The sequence continues at coordinate 772,832 of NW_022989883.1, read as the reverse complement.
GAAGCCAGTGAAGGGAGCGGAGGAGCGGAGTGGTGTGGGAGAATTTAGGAAGGTTGAAGACCAGGCGAGCAGCTGCATTCTGGATGAGCTGCAGAGGTCGGATTGCACATGCAGGTAGACCAGCCAGGAGGGAGTTGCAGTAGTCTAGGCGTGAGATGACGAGAGCCTGGACCAGAACCTGCGTCGCTTTCTGGGTCAGCTGGGGATGCATCCTCCTGATGTTGTAAAGCGTGTATCTGCAGCAGCGGGTTGTAGCAGCTATGTTTGCAGTGAAGGACAGGTTGTTATCTAGGGTCACACCCAGATTCCTTGCAGTCTGAGTCGGGGAAACAACTGAGGTGCCGATGTTGATTGTTAGGTCAAGAGTGGGACAATCTTTTCCCGGAAGGAAGAGCAGTTCAGTCTTGTCAAGGTTGAGCTTGAGGTGATGATCAGACATCCACTGAGAGATGTCAGCTAGACAAGCAGAGATGCGTGCGACGACCTGGGTCTCTGAGCGGGGAAAGGACAGAATTAATTGGGTGTCGTCAGCGTAGCAGTGGTAAGAAAAACCATGCGGGCTAATGACTGATCCGAGCGAGTTTGTGTACAAGGAGAAGAGGAGGGGACCAAGAACAGAGCCCTGAGGGACCCCTGTAGTTAATTGACAAGGGTCGGACTCGGACCCTCTCCAAGTAACCCTGTAGGTGCGGTCTTTGAGGTATGAGGTGAGGAGGGAAAGTGCAGAGCCTGAAACTCCAAGTGCTTGGAGAGTGCGAAGGAGGATCTGATGATTCACCGTGTCGAATGCAGCAGACAGGTCCAAAAGGATGATGACAGAGGAGAGGGAGGCTGCTTTAGCAGTGTGCAGTTCCTCAGTGACAGCAAGGAGGGCAGTTTCTGTGGAGTGACCTGCCTTGAAACCAGACTGGTGCGGATCCAGAAGGTTGTTCTGATGGAGATAGCAGGAGAGTTGTCTAAAGACAGCACGCGTTCAAGTGTTTTAGACAGGAACGGGAGGAGAGAGACAGGCCTGTAGTTTATAACATCTGACGGGTTGAGAGTGGGTTTCTTTAGGAGAGGGTTTACTCTTACCTCCTTGAGACTGTTTGGAAAGTGACCAGAAGTTAGAGAAGTGTTGATGAAATGGGTTGAGAAACGGTAGAATATCAGGAGCGATAGTCTGAAGGAGGTTTGAAGGGATAGGGTCCAGAGGACAGGTGGTAGGGCGGACAGAGGTAATGAGGGTAAGAACCTCACTTGGAGAGAGAGGGGAAAAGGAGGTCAGTGTGTGGGTGAAAGGAGGGTCTGGTGACCCAGCGGTGAGTAGAGGTGAGTCAGAAAAAGAAGAGCGAATATCATCAACCTTTTTTTCAAAGTGGTTAACAAAGTCGCTTGACAGAAGGGAGGAGGGGGAAGGGGCTTTGGGGGGGTCCAGGAGGGAGGAGAAGATGGAAAATAGTTTTTTGGGATTGGAATAGGAAGATTGGATCTTATCTTGAAAGAAAGTGCTTTTTGCCTGAGAGATCGAAGCAGAGAAAGAGGAGGGGAGAGCCTGATAGGTTCACGTTGCACTCTGTATGAGTGCCTTTGACTCCCTTGACTGCCGTAAAATACATGGTGGCAGCTCAGCTGACTCTAATCACCCTTATTTACACCCTGACCTGTGACTTTTCACCCTGACTGTCCATTGCCGCTGTCCTGCAAGCTGCAACACAAAAAGGACAACGGAGTGATGAGCCTGAATACAATTACCCCTTTTTCAAAAACCATAAAATAAGTGTTGTATCCTTTTCCAGCCCTAAATCCTTGAACCCATCCCGGAGCGCTCCAGACGAGCGGGTCATGGATTACAGGCAGAGAGCATTACAGAGTATTATCTGCTAATGACTCATTTAATTCAAAGAACAAAAGGACAGGCTTAACTGATGCGATTAGTCTCAATAAAGGAGACTTCTGACAATGCAATGCTGTCACTCATCAACATAGAGTACCCTACCCACTCACTCCCAAAAAATACATATTAATTGTAGGCTAGGCAGTAAGATGGAGATTGACTGACGTTTTAGAAGCTTGCTAGAGGAAGTTGAACAATTTTACATTGCTTTTTAGGATTTTAAAACATCTTATCTGAGGAGGCTACATGTTTGTTATTACATTTGGTACAAATATTTATTGGAAAAAAAGGTATTCACCCATTAGTATAACTTTAAAGTTTGATACATGAATTACATTCTCATCAGCTTCATGAGTTGTAGCTACTTTGTGTTTCGTGCTAATTAGCAAACATGCTAAAAAGCTAAACTAATCAATATGCCAGCATTGTAGCTTGTTAGCATGCTAACGCTAGCATTTAGCTTAAAAAGATCTCAGAACTGCTAGGCTGTAGGCTAATATTTGAACTCTTTATTTGTTCTTTTATTCTAATTATGGATCCCTGATTTGAACATGCTGGGTAACATGATGAAATGCAAGCATAGGCTACTGTTTAACCAAGGTAACCATATATTTCATATCTCTGTTGTTTTTGTTGTTAGCAATGTTAGCAGTATGAATTAGCTTTATGGTTAAATTAGGTTCATACGTTTTTGATCAATGTGGTGAAGTAAGTTGAGTTGTTTGAAGTTGCAGACATTCCCTTCAATTGGAGAAGCCTATATATATTTACATATAAAAAAATGCAATTACTTATTGTATGATTGAGTATTTTAACCAAATCACCAACTACGTTTTTCTAATGTTTGTTAAGCTCCCTTAACTCATTGTGCATGAAAGGTAGCTTATCTGCATTGCACTTCAACTGCCTTATCAAGACATGAATAGTGTAGATCAGTAAAATAACACTGTTCCCAATTGAAACAGCTAAAAAAGAAACGCTCAGCCCTTTCAGTGAATAGCTGGTGTGGACCTGATGCCCACAATGGGTTTTTGTAAATATGCACCAGATATGACCTGTAGCTCTCTTTGGTCACCTGAGAGACAAACAGCGCCTCTGGTTTATCTTCCCGCTTCTGTGATTGTAACACTGGGTTGAACATACACTGTGTCCAAACACACATTTTTAGCATCATATGACCGAGACAACCTTCACACCCCGAGTCACACATTGTGTGTGTGTGTGTGTGTGTGTGTGTGTGTGTGTGTGTGTGTGTGTGTGTGTGTGTGTGTGTGTGTGTGTGTGTGTGTGTGTGTGTGTGTGTGTGTGTGTGTGTGTGTGTGTGTGTGTGGTCTAGCATTACTATACTTGTGGGGACTTAAATCTGTTTACATAGTCACGTGTGGGGACTCGCCTCCCTTATGGGGACAAATTGGAGGTCCCCATAAGGGGAATCATTAATTTTAGGGTGAAGACTTGGTTAGGTTTAGGATTAGGGTAAGGGTAAGGTTAAGGTTAAGGGTAAGGGTTAGGCATGTGTTGGTTATGGTTAAGGTTAGGATAAGTCTCCAGGAAATGCATGTAAGTCAATGTAATGTCCCCTGAAGTGATGTATACATGGTGTGTGTGTGTGTGTGCGTGCGTGCGTGTGTGTGTGTGTGTGTGTGTGTGTGTGTGTGTGTGTGTGTGTGTGTGTGTGTGTGTGTGTGTGTGTGTGTTAAAGCCCTCTGCTGCCTGGTCCATAAGGACCGCTGATGTCTGGCAGCATTCGCTCCCCAGACGGTCTCCGCTGGCACTGTTTGAGTATGTTATTGTTTGTGTGTATCTTTAATGAGTGTGTGCTTTTACAGCTGCGCCTCCAGCACAGATGCTCATACAGTTTGTAGGACTTTTAATACCTGCTGCTGATAGTTAAACACTAATATTCTCTTACATATTATTTTTATTGTGATTTATCACAGTGGATACCAAAAGTATTACTAAACAAAAAGTATCTACAACAAATATAAGACATATTTACACATAATGTAGAAATAAAATAAGAGGAAGGGAAAAAGAGGAGAGGTTTATGATAAACACTTACATTGTTAGTCATTTCTTGGCCTTTACACCATGCTCAACATGAAGATTTCCACTTTAGTATTTTCAACATTTCCTGGAGTGGGACATATTCACATTTAATTTTTTAGCATCGACCCCAGGCTTTCACTCGGAAGATTTTTGTACATAAAAACCTTCACAAAGGTTTTAAAATAAAGTCTTTATCACCATTAGCTCCACTGCGCTGATTGAAAGGAAATAATTACATCTGGGGAATAATAAAATCTAACATCTGGAGCAGCACTTAAACCCGGATCACTTAAGGCTGGACTGGCACCCAAATTGTCATTGTTAGCATGTTTGCAAGCTTACGTTAGCATTTGGCTGTTTCTAAATGCTGCCAGGAGGGGAATGCATTGACTACGTGCACTTTATTTTGAAAGACATGTCTACATTGTTCAAATGTGACACAGCACGCTAAAAGTGCCCTCTGTGTCTCTGCTGTTTAATCTGTCATATTGAATCAACCTGCTATTCATCCTGCAGAGACCCGTGTTGCTCCTTCTCTTCCTCTAAAGAGATTAGTGACTGACCCGTTGACCCACTGACTCAGTGCCGGGCCACGTGAGAGATGGAGGAACACGAGTGGATGTAGATTTGATTACAGGGAGGAAAAGCCTGCAGAAAGACACACATACACACACACACACACACACACACCTCCTCTGCAGTTGGTGGAGGAATATGGGGGCAAAGATTGAAGAGTAGTTCAGCAGAAAATGGCCTTGTGCTGTTCTGATCAAAGGCTGACATCCACCCTCCTCCTCCTGCTCCCCAAGGCTCCTCATTTTAACCCCCCCTTAAGCTTTACTCAACCCCTACCCACCCCAAACCACACACAAGCCTCATAAATAGGCCTCCATCGGCCCACATTTTGCATGTAATGAAGCTTTTTTCTTTTGACATTTCTAGACCCTGACAACGCCACACACTCTCGCCTCTTTGATTCATCTGCTTCTACCAGCTGCTGTTTCCATGGTAACAACGGTTGAGGTGTAGGGAGGGTTCAGATGTGTGTGGAGAGAGCGGCCATTTTGCAGTCTCTCCTCCCTTAACCTCCCCCCCAATTTTCCCTTTCCATTTGTTCCTGGGGCGTCGTTTGTACCCACTAACCACTGCACCCATTCCTGGGATCTGGGTCATAGTTTGTGTGACTCATCTTTTTCAGCAAAAATTGTTCCAAGAGAAGGAGGACGGGGGGGAAATGGGGAGGAGAACAAGTATGAGGGATTGAGGGGAGGATGATTAAAACAGACAGAGAGAGAGCGACAGAGGGGAGAGACAGATTAAGTGGGAAGGGGAGATGTGGGAGATTAGGTAGAGGGGAGGTGTGTGTTTGTTTTGCTATGTTGGGTGTTCCTCTGGGATTAGAGACCTGCTCCATCATTACATTACCTCCATGGATGTGTGTTAATGTGTGTGAATCTTTAGAGGGGGGGGGGGGGGGTTTAGTGCCCTTTCTCTGCAGCAGAATAAATGTTTCAACACAAAGCCTCCATTCAGGAGACAGGGAAAAAATGTGTTTCCATATAAACTATGTGTGTGTAAGTGGGACAGCACATGGAGCCGCTGTGGTCAGAAACTGGCAGGAGACCAAGAGTAAAGCACTGTGATTAACTGAGAAATGTGCCGGGGAAGAAAAGGCCTCAGGTTTAACATGGATGCATACATTTTCTTTCATTTGACATACTGAATGCCTACAGGAACAGTGTTTGTGCTAACAAAGATTAGCAACCCTTAAACTAGTCTAGTTTACATTTTGAATATGTCCATGTGTTTAAATATTTTTGAATGGAGGCATAAAACAAAATAATTAAAGTGTGAGGAATGAATTAAACAGTGTTTCTCTGCTCCAACGTGAGCAAGCAGTAAGCTAGCCTGCTGTTTGGCTAACTAGCTTACCGCTTGCTAGCATGTTTGGCTAACTAGCTTACTGTACTGCTTACAGAAGTAACCTTTGGAGTTATTTCCAACGACAAGGATGATTTAATACTTCATTTATACCTCTTGTAACATTACAAACTGAACAAACGTTTTGAAATGAACAATAACATAAATCTGACCAATATCTCGCTATCAAAGTAGGTTAATGTTAAGCTAAGTAACAAAATAGGGTTGTTTTACAAAGAAATAACAGTAAACGGTCAATAATTTCTTACTAACTGTAATACTAGCTAATACTTTTACTAAACTATAATATTAACTAACCTAATAGCCTACACTGCAACATTATCTGTCTTTATTTTAATGTTTCTTTGCAGATATTAATAAAGTGGTGATGATGCTATATTAGCTCAAGAAATTTAGCTTTAGCTTCCGTTTTTAATGCAAAGTCGTAGACATTATGCAAATATTTAGGACATCTAGAAATATGACATACAAACCTAATTGGACACAAGTTGTATACTCAAAAAGCTAATACTTAATCGATTTGTTAGATCCAGCTGATAAAATAGTGACAGTTTTCATTTCAGCAAACACAATTTACAATTATGTGTATACATGATTATAGCTAGTTTTATAAGGGGAGGAAAAAAGGACCGAAACGCAATAAAAGAGACGTGAAGCGTTCCAAATCCCAGTTTTATTGGTCGTTGGATTTCAGGTGAACCAATGGCACAAGAGAGGTTAATCCACAATATCAAAAAAATTATACAAAATAATAATACAAAAAGAAGTTCCAGTTATACAAAGCAAAGATGTGGATTCATTTCTTTTCTTCCCTACTGCCCAAAAAAGAGTAAGGCACAGTCATTACCACATGTTTACCCTTCCACATCCGTTTGTCTAAGCCTTGGTCTCTGTTACCTCGTTTTCTCCGAGGACAAACGCTCCTTTTTATTCGCTTGAGATTCTCAACCCTTCATGCAGAAATCGCTCCAAGAAAATTGGACGGAGTTGGTGAGGAGCCGGCTACAATCATGTATTATTTCATGGGAGTACAACGATTGGTTTTCCATTCTGATTTACACATCAGAGGAATGATTAACGAGGAAGAGGATGATGTGGGGAGACAGCCCAATAATTTACGTCTTTTTACGGAAATCATTAATGTGTTTATGCGGAAAGCAGAAGGGTGGAGAATCAAAGACCAATGCATTGTGCTACACGACTGCATAACAGACAATTCAGTTAAATAGATGACAAATTATTCAAAATCTGCTTCTTTTCTCTTTTTTTTTTTTTTTAAACGTATCCCTTCCTCACCGTCATCGAGGAGTCAGGAACAGAAAAAACCCAACAAAAAACAATTTGGTCACATCTCTACTTCAGACAGAAAACTAAAGAAGCAGCAGATTTCAGATATATATGGCAAGGCTTTCAGGTGCAGCAGAAAATCACCGTCTTTTGGTGAGAGATGCTCGACTTTATTAATATTTCACGAGTTATAACAGGAGTGAGCAGCACCAGGTTCCAGTTGCGCGTGTGTGTGTGTGTGTAAGAGATGATGGTCTGTTATCTTGGTCTCGATAAAGGCTGAGGTGTACGTTTGGTCGAGGGATTCAAAAATAAGCTTTCATCAAAAAAGGGTTTATAAATCATATCACTCCAGTTGCAATAGCTCCCTACTGTATCCATGATAATGTCTGTGCCTTGGACGTAGAAAAAGAAATCCAACTGTGTATCAGGGAGTGTTTTTTCTGTCATATAAACATACAGTATGTGACTGCAACATTTGCTATTTTTAATTTATTTATATTGTTTTCAGGACAATAGGTTTAGTGTGTGAAGAAGAGGGGGGGAAGGGTAAGTGTTTTAACTTCCTACATCCCGTTTGGTCCAGGAAATCCCCCCGTGGTGACCAATGAGACCACAGCTAGATAACAACATAGGAAACTGGTTTACATTTAGTTATTTTTTTACAGATGAGATGAATAAAGGGGTTAAACCCGTCTTCGATATCTTTACTTATCAGCTCCACTCCAGTTATATCACATAGGGCCTGGAAAAACAAACAGACAAAAAAAAATTATGTTTCTACAAGAAGCTTTCCCACAAACAGACCCACCGTCTCCATCTTTAAAATCCAGCTAACAGGAAGCAGATTTCCTCCGGTTGGTGGATCTGTTTTTGGGAGATTAGATCAGGTAGAAACAGATGTTCTGGGGAGGGAAGGAGGGACGGCATCAATCGTAAGGCGAGGAGGGAGTGAGTGACAGGTTTGAGCAGCGAATCAGATCGGACAAAAAAGTGCACGGCCCCACGGTAAATATGGCAACAGATAAAGGTTGGGGCTGGGAAAAGGGAAGGAAAGGGAGGACGGAGAGAAAGAAGTGTCTCCTTCCTGTTCTCTCTGTGCAGTTCATCAACATATAAAGTCATAAGTATCATAATATAAGGAGCGAGGAGGGGTTGGTAGGTAGATGTATGGATGGGGTTTGTGCTGCGTCACCACACTTTCAATTCATTCCTCAGCATCGCAGCAGATCCTTCAGTATTCCCACAGTGTGGCGGTCTCCAGGTCGTCAGCGTTGGCCTTCAGGACGCCGGCGTGGTCGCCGCGGAGATACTTGCTGTCGGCAACGTGGCGGATGGCCAGCTTGTTGTAGTCACAGAACTCGAAGAGGAAGTCGACGGGCGTGTCGCTGCTGCTCACCACCGACTGCTCGTTACCCACCATCCAGTATTTACCCGTGGAGTCTGCAGGAGGAGAGGAAAAGGGTTTGAGAAAAGGTGGCGAAGATAGATAGTCATGTTTGCAGTGAGTTGCAAGGATGACGATTTTTGTAGGCCAACCTGGAAGCTGGTATTGCAAAATCTCCCTCAAGAAATAGCAATGGGATTTTTCCTTGTGATTTTGGAATATATAAGATCTGTGGCAAACACACTTGACACATTTTATCCAACAGGATATACTCCACATATGAACACCACTTTTATAATAGTTGAAGCTTAAGTGCAATCGCCTGAAGTAAAAAGCTAACGTTAGGCTATAAAGGAACTACAGCGCGGTCACATGACTTCACGTCACCACGCTAAGCTAAAGGTGGCTAATGTTCAGTGTGATGACATTTATTAGTCTCATTTAGTTTTGTTAGCAACTGTGGTTTTTACAACACATAGAAACGTCAGATGTTCACCAGTGGAGTATTTACTGACATATTGTATGTCCTAGAACAAAAACGTAAAAATCTCTTAAGCTCGTGATAACCATAGACCTTTTTTTAAGGCATCTGAACAAATCATTGACTTCGAGTCAGTGGTAAAATACTAGCTTTTCCAAGTTTAGGACTCATTCCTGCAGCACTCAATTATGTGTCAGAAATGTGGGGAAAGGGTGTGAAACATATGGAGGAGGGAACAAAAGGTTGGGCTTAAAAATGGCTTTGTTTGAATTACATAATGTGAAGGCAGGGAAATTATCCGAATCAAATCCCTCTTTTTGGCACAAATGTAAATTCATAATGAGAATCCCTTATGGTTTAATCCCTTATAATCCTGCAGCACATGTGCACATTTACATCCCACAGTTGTCAAATGACACTGTTGCCTATCTGCTGAAACCCTGAATCTGACCTTGCAGGCTGTAGGCTCCGTCTCTGAACTCCAGGGTGAAGTAATCATAGGTGGAGCGGTTTGAGTCCAGCGTTCCCGTCACCTTCCTGCAGCCGATGAAGCCATGCTCGCCGCGCAGAACGATGATCGGGCGGTTAATCAGCTTCATCAGAAACTCCTCAGACTCACCTGGAGACACAAGAGTCAGGGGGTTAAACTTATGCAAAAACCACAACAGTTGAATTCACTTCAGCCTGGGATAAACACCTTAATGCATCAATAATCACAATCCAGTAATATAACATATATGATTACCCAGAATACGTACTTTAAGTATCTTTTACTAAAGTTAAAGTAACACTGCAGTATAGCAATACACAAGTACTAGCATCAAATATACGTAAAGTACCAAAACACATCATTTCAGAATAATATACATTATAATGTTGTATTATACATGTTGATGCATTAATGTGTACGTCACCAACGTTGCAGCTGGTAATGGTGGAGATTTATATACTGATGGGTAGTTTAATGTTTAATAATACATCCTAATTTATTAGTGTTATGCTTTTATTAGTATTCTTAATCTTAAAAGTGACTTTAGTAGGAGAGCAGAAGCATGACATTAAATGACTTAAGTAAAGTACTTCAACAGTTTACCTAAATACAGTAATTAAACTTCAAATTAACATTCCACCACTGCAGTTTAACAACCCTTTGGCTCATATATTTAAATCACCCAAACCTATGCATTCAAATCCCTAACTAATGCATCACACTGCAGCTCACAGTTTGAGCTTCAGTGCTGAATCTTCATACATGTCATTAAAAATGTATGCAAAGCAGCTTGGCTTCAAATATGCCCTAAAAAGCTCTCTGGGGTATCTCATCAGAAGCTGCAGCACAAAGTGAAGCTTTGATCCTCTGAGGCCAGCAGCTGCTTTTATAACGCAGTATCTTCTGATCTCTCTAACGACCAACTGTGTGCAAAGTCTTCACAGGAACTGTTAGTAACTTCTGTGTCTGCTGGTGTTTTTATAAGAATTCAGCTGACCAAATGCAACAGATCGACCAGCACCTTGAAAATACATTATAATACAGCTGAGTTGAATACTTGATTCTGATTGGTCAATTTGGACATTCCAGAGGTTGTTAATTTTCACTAGCACATGGTTGCTAGGGAGAAAAGACCTTTGCTAACAACAAACATTAGTTTTATCCATCAAAAAACATAATGGAATACTTTTTGAATATGTATTTTCATATTTGTGGTAAGCAGGAAACTTTGGATTTAACGCTACGCAGTGGTACGGACTGATTTATCTTAGCGGAAACAATACGATCATTTTTTATTTAATAAAGTCTTTTTTAAGTCAATATTGTGGGTGAACTCGTTGATTTATTTAGTAGGTAGCCGTGTAATAAATAATAAGCGGGATAATGTACAGCGGGGCAGTCCGCTTTGCGGATCCCGATCGCCACGTTGGTCGGTTTATTTTAATTATCGACTGCCTCACTGCACATTCTCCCTTACTTAAAACATATATTGTTCTTTAAAATGTGCACGAAAGAGTGCAAACAAATAATAATTTGCACTTTGACGGGACATTATGTGCCTCCAAACTTGATCCTCTTCTCAAGCTGTTCAAGATGGTGCTCGTTTAACTTCTTAATAATGTATATAAAGTCAAGTGAAGTCAATGGTTCTAAACTAAATATAAATCTGAAGAGTCCTTAAATGAGTAATGGGAGAGGAAAAAATAATATTTAGATTTGCAACAAAATCTATATACTTTTTTGTTCCTTGTGGAAAAGTAGGATATTAGCCTTTGAGGTGTAATGAGGTATAGTATGTTATATAAGCTATCCTACGTGGTATGGAAATAATAAGTACCAAGTAAGGGAAACTCGTACTTATGTACAGTTATTGAGTAAAAGTGACTTTCCACAGTTTTTGTATCATTGTACAAGCTCGCCAGTGACTCTGCATACTCAGGAGTTCATCACGATGTTTCCAATCAACATAATTCACTTGAGAATAAAACACAGCATGCAACGTGGCAGGAGAAGAAGGAGAAAGATTCCCCTAAACAGCCGCATTCTGCTGAAGCCTTTGAAGCTCAGAACTAACGGGAACATTCAGCCATGATTTTAATTATAACACCGCTGAAAAGTGAATCAATAAATCAGTCATTGTCTGAACGGCTGAATCAACAAATCTCACCGACCGGCAGAGTCGATGGTCGCTGCGAGCTGCCCGTTTTTCTTGGCGGCGACGTATTTCCCGTTGGCAGCCCGGAGAGTCAGCCTCTTCCCACGCCACTCGATGTCAAAGTAGCAGTTAGCAGACCTGAAAGAGAGGAGAAAGTAAGAAGCATGAGAGATAGGGAGGATAATTACATTTACATGGCAGGAGGAGATCCAGCAGTGTAAACACACGGTCACTTACAACTCCGCTCAGGACTGTTTAACCCTGAATTAAGTTACTGCGGGGTAATGGGATATGTAGGCTCAAAGTAAAAGGATAAGCTTCATTAGGTCTCTTTAGTTAACCTGAATCAAGTTGCTTCTTAATCCTTTCACTTGGCACAGAGAAGGGTTTCATCTTCTTATATAGTAGTCGTGTTCTGCCTTGCTTTCTTTTATCAGATAAGCTCTGAATCCTTCTCTCAAACCAAAGAGAGGACATGTTGGATAAAGACATGTTTGTGGTCTGATCTGCGAGGAGAATTAAATGTCAGGAATGTGATGAAGGAATTTGTTGGAGTTCCTGCAGAGCGCTGTTCTCCTTTGCTCATCTAAACAAAAAAAAGGGAGGACACATGCTTCTCATCAGATTTTTTTCATTGTTGTTGTTCTACCTTTGAGTTAAAAATGCCCTATTTAGTGTCTCCACTGGGACATGTCTCCATGCTGTTGTGATTGGTCAACAGCTTAGAGATGTCCCGCCCCTTAGCCTATCACGTACAATGTGTTAGCCAATAGAAGCTTTAAATAGTGATGTTAATATGTTCAGGAAGTAAACAAAGGAGTCCAATGGAGGCGTTTCAGGCAGGGTGGGGGGGAATGTTGAAGGGGGAATGGGAGAGAAACTCCCTCTGGAGGGAACTTTGGGATTTTAGGGAAAACCCCCCCAAAAAATATAATAGGGTCCCTTAAACGTTGCCCCTATATAGATTTCAAGGGGTGATTAATTGATGCACAAATGGTCTTTCTGAGGTCGGAGTATTCCTTTAACACACAATAACAAAGCCAAGTACTTAGTCAAGATAAGTCTAAGCTTCTGAATCTGTCCGGGGCATCAGAAAGAAATCAACCAGGAGCACGGGGTGAGAGGTCAGAGGTCAGGGGTCAACAGGAACACAGCACATAAAGAAAGTCACTCTACAGGTGAAGGTCACAGCCAGACGCACTTAATCCCCCCCAACATGCCACAGCCTTGAGATGAGGTTACTCACTCTTCACCCCCAACACACACACAATTAAATTCAACACACAAAACTCCCTTGTCAAGTTGTGTGACGGTCCACTGGTTCTCACACACAATCACTGCCAAGGTAAGAGAGTGTGTCTGATTTTTAGTGTGTGTGTGTGTGTGTGTGTGTGTGTGTGTGTGTGTGTGTGTGAGATGCGTACTTGGTGGAGGCGGTGCACTGCAGGCCTCCGTTAGCAGTCAGGGTCCAGTATTTTCCGGCGGCGGTACGGAACGCACACTTCCTGTTTTCGCGACAAATCTCCACCTGGAACACTTCCTGGTCGCCTTCCTCGTCCTGATTGGCTGAGAGGTCCATACCTGGGCGGGGTCAGAGAGGTGGGAGGAGGTTAGTTAAAATACAGGGCAGTGGGTCAGTCATCAGCTCAACATGTGCACATGTGAGGCCCCAAATAGCTGCAGAGGACCACTGACGAGCTACAAGCAGATGTAGACACACTCGACAATCACACACACGCACGGGTATAAACGGATTCCAACACACACACACACACCCTCTGGTCAGGATCAGACAACTAAATGAGCAACATCAGACAGGCTTGGATTAGTGAAGGATTTCACACAGCTGCACACACATGTACACACACACACACACACACACACACACACATGCATATGTCCTAATGCAGACAGACCCCACTACAGTTCAAAGGATTATTCTTCATGGTGGACCATCACTAAACGCATTTTGTTTTAAAAAGACTCTTTAGTTCCCCATTAATCTAGACAGCAACAGCTAAAGCTTACCAGATAATTCATCAACAGATAATGTATTTAGAATTGGTTTAATCGATTAATTGTTACTTATTTATCATTAGAGCATCGTCATATGGTTTGAGAAGCCTTTCAATCATTAAAGTGCTGTGCTTTTTTGGACAACTCTGTAATACCAAAATGTTTTAATCCTAAAATAAGAGGATTGTTATTTATATAATACGAAAAATCCTTAATGTCATCCTTAACTGAGACATAATGATTTGGGCTTTTCTGTAAATCAGGCCCAGCGTCCAATTTGAGGATTTGCTTCTTATCAGACTTCCACATCACTGCATACGGAATATTCTTGGGTGTTTGGACTGTTGTTTTGACCTTTTATTACATAAAAAAATAGCTATTGATACTAAATCTAAAAGGCTGACGTGCATGGGTGTGTGTGCGTGTGTGTGTGTCCATACACCCAACAGCACACCAGACCTCATCAAATTGAATTAACCCCACGTAAGGCACTTAAGAGCAACAATGAGGTAAACAAACATGAATCATCTATAGATGAAGACCTACTCCACCCCTGTACTGTACTGCTCACACACACAGAGACACACACTCACACACTACATGCAGAACAATGCGTGCCATTGTACATGACGAGGTCATGGCGTGAACGTATAGCTGCAGGCTGCACAGAGAGAGATGGACTGTCTGAGTAAATGTGTGCAGAGCGAGACACAGGGAGAAAGAAACATGTGTGTAAGAAAACAAACTCTCATGTGTTGCCCATCCGTCTCCCCCTTCATGTGAGGCGCCCTCCCCCTCTGCATCTCATTTTTCACATGGTCTCCTACAGCCTCACTAATGGCTGCAGCGGTCAGACATTAAGAGAGAGAATCATAATTACAATGCTGTTCAAGTGGGTCAAAACCAGAAGTAGCTTGTTCTAGTCATATTTCAGATGAAAGGGCTTTTGTGTATTTTGTTGCAGAAGTTTAAATATTTGTATGGTTATGTCTTATTGTTGGAGGAGCTTGAGGCTTATGATTCAATACCAAAATGACCCTGTCGATAAAGTGACACATAAAGCCTATGAATGAGGATAAGGTCACGTCCATTTCTGTGTAAAATGTCCCAGCTTCATAATTTGATCCTACATTTGTGATAAATTGTTATAAGTTAGCATTTGAATTATACTGTCAAGAGACTTAAAATCCCACCAGTTTCGAATGCACCGTGGCCATAAAACGCAAAAAGAAAAGGTTGGAGTAATACGAAACTAATGTCCTGTTTAGTTCAAACCAATAGCAATTCTGAATAAAGCCAAAGACCTAATTCATCAAGCTTCCTTGTGTATGCTGTACTGCTCCTTCACACTTCCATTCATGATGTATTGTGTGGGAGTTTAGGGGAACACATAAAACAAATACACATCCTATCTTCATCCTGCAAAAAAGAGCCATACGAGTTATACATAAAACTACCTACAGAGAACAATTGTTCATCAAACTAAAAACACTAAAACTACAAGACCTGGTTGACTATAAAACTATTCAAATTATGTTCAAAGCCGCAAATCAACAATTACCTCATAATATCCAGGGACTTTTCACACGGAGAGAAAGCATGCACATGTTGAGAGGAAACTGCATTTTCAAAAAACCACCCGTACGAACAAATGCCAAACTTCATTGCATCTCATCCAAAGGTGTTAGTCTGTGGAATAACTGTAATGATGCACAAGTCTATCTAAACTGAAAGTATTATTTAGGAGCCAAATCATTAATGGTTATGAACAGGACCTGTAAAATCCCATTTGTTGTTATTTCTTGTAATTGTAAAAGTAATTTCTTTCTGATTGTTTTGTAAAAAACAAATTAACAAGACAAACATGTCGCTGAGGACGATGACCTAATGTTTTATTTATAAGGAAAATGTATGCTCTAGGCGGGTAGGACCAGAAAAGTGTTTAAGCTTCTTCTTGCCCCTGTTGAACATGACGAACCTATCTGAGAATTTTATTTTTTTTTGTATTATTATTTTTTGTACTTTGTTATAATTATTATTATGAGAAAGAAAAAAAAAAGAATATATATATATTATTATTATTGTTGTATGTTTTGTTTCCGACATGTTCAATAAATTGACAAAAATATTGCAGGTTGCTTTGAATAAAAGTGTAAGTTATATGAAATGCAGAGGAAATGTGTTTTGTGAGGTCACAGTGACCTTGCCTTTGAGCACCAAATGCATTACTTATTTGTAAGGTCAAAATAGACCTTTGTGCTAAATTTGAATAAATGCCCTCCTGGAAAATCTAAAATATCGCACTGCTGAGAATCATACGGGCGCACAGAAATGATAATCCCTCTGGCAGCGGTTTTGACCGAAGTGACGGCTTGAACAGGATGAAACGGTTATAAATGATGATGTGAGTCAAAGTGTGCGTGGGTCATAAAGGCTTGCGTTATTCAGAGAACAACAGTACTGTGGGATGACTCATAATGAAATGCATCATGTAACGCCGACATATCAGTGAAAAAACACTTGAATGCAAGTTTGACTACATCATGGGCGTTGCAGTATAACTTTAAGTCAAGAGGAGGGTCCAACAAATTCAGTTCAGATGAAAAAAAAAGTTCAGACCGGCTTCCAAGTCCAACATCTTTCATTTATTTCCCAACAGTTTCTCAATAGGCCTATCCTTTGTCAGTTTTCCACACATGGTGTCTGATTACACGCTCCAACTGAAGCCAAAGATGTACTTTATAGAGTACAAAGAAACAAAGCTCCCAGTCACAGAACAGCAGCTCTCCCAAAGAATCACTGTCTGGAAAACAAACACAGAAAGAGAAATAAATATATACATCGCTGCTCTCCTGTTGAGCGAGTGCTAAAGTCAACTGTGTGGCTCTGGCCTCTGCGGACAGATTGAGTTTCTGCAGAAATATGTGCAGATGTACACACACTGACGCAGCACACACACACACACACACACACTGACGCAGCACACACACTGACGCAGCACACACACACACTGACGCAGCGCACACACACTGATTGAAAAGGAAAATATAAGAGAGTAATGGGAACCACATGGTGTGGAGGAGGAACACATGTAGCTGCAGCAGACATGGAGGGAAAATGAGGAGAGAAGAGGGTCTGCATGACGGATCGTGACTCACATCCCATAATCCTCTCTGTTTCCTGCAAACACACACACACTCCGTACAGTAGCACCGAACAGACCATTTATTTCTGAGGCAGGAGGGAAAGAAAAACATCTGCTGGAAAACTTCTACCAACAACTTACAGCCGGACTCCATGAGTCAGCTTATTTCAAAATGTTCTAAAAATAGTCAATGTTCCTTATTTAAAACCTAAATTATTATTACCTGTTTTAACTATTAACGAACCGTTCTACAAGTACGCTTCAGTCAAGGAGTTTGACTCAAAGTATTGTAATACTACATGGTTTAAAGTCAAAACTGCACAAAATGTAAATATGATCAAAGATAAAAGGTCAACTCTTTGACCATCATAACATATTAACTAGGGATGTCCCGATCACCTTTTTTTGCTCCCGATCATTTGATTTTGACAATCTGCCGATCCGATCTTTATGCAATGCATTAAGAGAAAAAAAAGGCTGGTCATCCAACGCGATGAATTCAGCTCTCTTGGCTGTTATTGTTTTGGCCTTTTCACTGTTCTGGGGCAGTTTCTCTTTCCTTTTAAAAGTCTCTGAAAGTGTCGGTTGTTTCTGTGCCGTTACCTGAGTGGCCGCTGTGTACTCGTCGTGTTGTTGTTGTTTGTTTCTCAGGAGGCGTGTTAGATTGGTCGTGTTGAACGTAGCTCTGTTCTTTCCACCACGCGGAACCTCCTTCTTGCAAACATTGCATCTGGCTGTTACACTGCCTTCGCTTTCTACTTTATAATACTTCCAAGCTCCTGACATTTTCTCTGTCCCGACTCCCGAGTCACCAGCTGAACGTAGCCTCTCGTTAGCTTACTGCTACTATTAGACACTGCGCCCACTCTGTTGCCAGATTTGAGAGACAGAAGCAACCAGGTCTGAAAACAAGCCCAAAAGAAGCAACACATACATGATGTTGTGTCATTTCAAACCAAAACTAAGTCCTCAGGATGACTTTAAGACGTGAACATGGTCATTTTTGTTTTGTAACATTAAATAAAATAAAAAAACATCGGGGCATCTCTAATATTAACATCTTCTCTAAACTAAACCATGTCCTCAACATCAAATAATAAGGGTTGCCATTCAATTGACAAAACAGGGTCCTACAATTTCATGAAGTTTGACTGAAGACAATTCTAAAATGAAATACACAGCTATATCCCAGATCATATGAATGCCAAAAGAATCTTGAAAACAATGTCTGAGTGATCGTCATTTTATTTTAAATGTTTGTTTATCTCTTAAAATGTGTCATTGTTGACTTCAACTGTCAATTAAATGTCATGGTTAAGTATAATCAACAGCTCAGAGTTAGTAAAGCATTTATTGAAATAAAAAGTTATGAGTGAACTTTGAAAGAACATCTATGATATAAATAGAAACTCCATAAGAGGGACCATCACAGAGGCTGCGCTAAACCCACTCAAATGTTTGAATAATGCAAAATCCAAGTACAGTCGTTCATTAAAAAAATATGCAAAATGTAAAAAGGTGAATTCAGCGTTTTTAGGAGGAGGTTGTGACCTGGCAACTAGCAGAGACTGCAGGAAGTTACCGTAGATTTGAATGATAGAGTTTAACAAATATCTCGACAATTTATATTCCTAGTTTACACGTGAGCTTTAAAAGTATGGTAGGCACATGTTGTTACCTTAGGTAGGGGCCAGGTTTACCGTTTCCCCTGTTTCCAGTCTCCATGCTAAAAAGCTATTCTAAAGCTAGTCCTTTGTTTAGTCTGTAGGTAACATGTAAAGTATACCTGAGAATAAACAACCAAGTCACCTTAAATACATGTAATATGTACAAGATCCAATGCGATGAGACGTTTATCTCAAGAAGTTAAACTAAAATATACTTAATGTTTATGGCATTAAACTGTGCATTTGAATGATACTGAATATGAGCAGAAAGCACCAGCTTTAATGGAAGTCTAAAAACAGAGCAATAACATTTACGAATAAAACATGTTATTTTGTTCAAACTGTTAGTGGCAGTCAGCTGAGCTTCACATCACTGTATAATCTTTACAAACCAAACCTAACACTAGTTGTAGTCAGTCACTGAGGAAGGGAAAACACCACATTTCACTATATGAAAATAAACGGAGAAACTAACAAAACACGGCACACTTTACATGCCGACAGTTTGTCACAAACCTGAATGTTTTGAAAGAATTAGGGCAATATTTGACTAGCCTGTCAGTGGATAGGAGGAAGTGTCGTCTCTTTCACTAACAGTCAGAGGCTTAGTGTCTCCTATACACACACACACACACTGAATCTGGTCATGTGTTATCACAAGGAAAGGAAAATACTGGTGGGTACACACACACACACACACACACACAACATGAAAATATAAAACTGACAGACAAAACATTCACCCTGAAGCCTCAGCCGTGACCCAGGCCGAGGCTGTGTGAGTTTTAAATGCCTAGATATGTCAATACAGATCACTTTAAGGGGTTTAATGTAGGAGCAGGGCAGAGGGTCACTTACACACACTCCCTCTCCAGCTAACCACACCAGAATTAGTGACCACACATCCAGAATCCACATCACAAACACACACTTGAAAAACAAGACCTCTATCTTTCTGTCCACCCCGCCCACCACATTCTGCCTGATGGCGGCAGGCACAGATTGTTGGCCTCAGTTTCTGTGAGCCAGCAGCACTCGATTGTTACAAATGCAGTTGTGTGTGTGTGTGTGTGTGTGTGTGTGTGTGTGTCCTATTGTTCAGCAGGCCCGGCCGAGGAGGCGACCAGCTGGGGCACAAACAGGGAGAGATCATCATCCTTTGTTCTGATCCAAACACACACATCATGACACATGCACACACACATTCAGTATGATGAGTAGGACTGCGCGATTTGAGCAAAAACTCTCGAATAAGCGCTCGACCAATCACAACAGAGCCGGCCAGCTAACCAATCAGAGCAGACTGGGCTCTGGTTTCAGACAGAGGGTGAAAAGAGGTGCTGCAGCACAGGCAGTATGAGAGAAATAAAGAGCTTTCTGAACATTAAAGCATGGAGAAGTGACCCAGTAGAGACACTACTGATATGAACCTGAGACTGAGCATCATATATTGCCCTTAATGCAATTGGATATAAATGTTGGATAAGCATGCAGACCCAATGACGATCATTGTGCCCCCTGGCACGCTCCCAGAACACACACACACACACACACACACACTCACACTCACACTCACACTCTGAGGGTCTATAAACACATTAGAGCATCAGCATGTCACGGCCAGTGAACATTACCAAGGATGCATGAATTGATTGCGTCCCCTTTTTATTTTTTATTGAGTGGATGTGTCTGCGTTGATGTGTTGTAAAATCATCACCCTTCACCCTGCGGCGATTATATCACACCAGCTAAGGTCGACTGTGTGTGTGTGTGTGTGTGTGTGTGTGTGTGTGTGTATGTGTGTGTGTGTGTCTCACTTCCTGCCAGAGGGAGGCTGAAGGATACAGAAAGGGTGTCAGGGCTGAATCACAGCCAGACACAACATGAAGCCTCGGTCTCTGAAACATGATTCAAAGTCTCATCATTAACACTTTAGAGAGAGCTTGAAAATGTGAGACTGAGCTGGATTCCAACAGTAATCCAAACAAACTGTGTCAATAGTTCGACATTTTGGCGAATAAGCTCATTCGCTTTTCTGCTGAGAGTTAGATACGATAATACTTTGATGGTAGAAATGTTTCTTGCATCACAGCAGCTCCATTGCAACATCAAACAAGGACAAATATTAATACACGATACAAGGACATTGTGTATTAACGGGAAGATTGATACCATGCATGTCTATAAGGTCAATATGAATCTACCGTCAGCAGCCGGTTAGCTTAGTTTAGCAAAAAGACTGGAAGCGTGGGGGAAAGCCAGCATGGCCCCAACAAAACATCAACCTTATCAGCTCTAAAACTCAGTGTTTTACGAGTTAAATCTTGCTTCTTGAACGGGTGCAGTGACTTGCAGGAGGACTTGCCAAGAAATAGTCCTGCACACAACCCTTTGTAAAACCGCAAACATACCTTCATATTTAACAGACATTGGTATTAATCTTGTCATTTATCTTTTGAAATTGATCTAATGTTCTTAAGTATCAACTATTTCTTTAAAGACTACTTGGCATTTTCAATCTTTTCACATGGCCTTGCGGGTACTTTATACCAAGTCTTGTAAATGTGGGGGTTATGCGCTGGACTATTTCCTGTCCAAAAGTAGTCCCACCAACAACCCCCTGTAAAACCACACCACACATGTTTTCTTTAGTTGTTCTTTCGTATTAAAGGTGGGGTAGGTAATTTTGGAGAAACCGGCTCGAGTGCGCTAGAATTTAAAAGTACACAGCCGGAAAAAATCTGCCACTTCCTTCAGACTTCCTCACAGAGCCCCTCCTCCAACACACATGAACGCGCACATGACCAATGAGGGCACGAGATAAGTTTGTGCCCAGATGGAAGGCTGACAGGCAGGTAGGCCATCCAGTTACTTTAGCCGGGCCGGCTCAGATGATTAGTCGTGCTTTTTACAGCACTATGGCTTCCACAGATTAAATTATTTTATGTATTTATTGTCAAAGCATTTAATATATTCATTGCTATCGGGATGTTAAGAGCATTCCATGGAATATAACAAAAAGTGTTTCTGAAATAAATTACATACCCCACCTTAAAGGACAGAACTAGGTTAGCTTGTTCCAGTATTCATGCTAAGCTAAGCTAACTTGTCAAGCCTTCATACAAAAACAAACAAATACGACAATGGTATCATCTTGTCTTCTAACTCTGGAAAGCTATTTAATGTCAAACTATTCTTTAAACGTGGCTTTAGTCGTGTTTTATTGGACTTGTAAATCTTGTAAATCCAGCATCCAGAACACATTGACCATTCATTGCCTTATTGCCACATCATCAAAAGTTTTATACTCAAACAAAAATCTGCAGGGATCACTTTGTATATATATAATTAGGTTCTGAGACCAGTGACACTCCACAGGATTTAATCTCCATGTCGGCCTTCTCTGGTGACCAACAGTTATAAAAGCAGTCTCCAGCACTCAGTGGTCACCCCAACAGGAAATGAGGACCTCTTGTCCATTTAGCCCACAAACCATTGCTCAGTCTTCTCTCGCACTCACACCAGAGTTTAGAGGACACTTAAAAGGCCATTGAGCTCCGAGCTAACTGAGTGATAATCGTGTTTCGGTCCATAGGAGGGTCGTTAACAAGTCTCTCTGGGAATTTGTGACCATCTATGATTCAGGGGTGAGGAGAGTGGACATAATGGTCAGGAAGCAACAGAAAAGGGTCACTTTAAATGGTAATTATGAGGATGGAAGAATTAGGAAGACTGATAATTTTTTCAGGTGGTTCCCAGCATGGCAATACTGCATGCGTCCATACAACTGGATAATTTAATAGATTTATTTTATGGTGTTGGTTGAACATGTGTACATATTTAACCAGAAAGTAAAGAATAGATAGACGATAGATGTTGGTAGGAAAACGTAAAAAGTGACATCGCAGGAATTAGTGGGTTATCGTTTGCAGTTAATGCCCAAAAATAAATTCCTCGTGATTTTGGATTCACTTTCACAAACAAAACAACTTGACTACAATGAGATTATTATATTAAAGCTACTAATATTTTTAAATATTTCATCCAATTTAAGTTAGTTGCACTAAGTTAATATTGTCAATTAGAGCTGATTTATGGAAACAACCCTGTTTTTGTAGTGTTGGTCCTGTTGGGATTATAAATGTTTATTGACCAGTTCCCTTGTTGTGTTGTTAGGATGCATTTTATACCAAACACTTGAAAATACACAGCCGGAAAAAATCTGTCACTTCCTCACAGAGCGCCTCCTCCAACACACACGAACGCGCACATGACCAATGAGGGCACGAGATAAGTTTGTGCCCAGATGGAAGGCTGACAGGCAGGTAGGCCATCCAGTTACTTTAGCCGGGCCGGCTCAGATGATTGGTCGTGCTTTTTACAGCACTACGGCTTCCACAGATGATGTTTTTTTATGGATTTATTGTCAAAGCATTTAATATATTCATTGCTATCGGGATGTTAAGAGCATTCCATGGAATATAACAAAAAGTGTATCTCGAGCCGGTTTCTCAAACTTACCTACCCCACCTTTAAAGGATCGGTATGTTTTAAACTTCCAAATAAGTGGTTTAGGGTCTGATTCTTCTCACCAATGAAATCACTAAACCTTTTGCTTTAAATGGACAAAAAACAAACACAAATGGATCAAATGCATTAAAAAAAAGTCAGAAACTCCTCACAAGTGTGTCTGAACATTTCTGACAGACTGCACCCAATGAGAGGAAGTCTAAACCGGATTCTCCCCTGAACTCGGTCACAAAATCTACACTTTTGATTGTTGCAAAGCAGCTTTTGGGCTGACCCACTTGAGCTCGCCAACGTCAAAATGAAAAACCTCCGACTGTTAATGAGAGCCGGTGGACTTCAGCTGCCATCTTTGCCTCTGCCTGGCGGAGAGGAGCTCCGAGCAGCTGCCGGGTTGAAAAACATCTGGAGCCAGTTTAATTCCACTCAGCATTTAATCCAGATCACAATGATCCAGTTGTTGCAGGGTTGAACGAGGTCTTCCCATAAAGATTTAGACCGTCTGTTTGTTTTGGACAGATTAGATCAAAGCTGCAGGGAGGACATGACTCATCAAGTGTCTTTGAGCAAGGCATTATATCAGTCATTGACCTCATTAGGGATGCACCAATAAGTCTTTTTCTCCCTTAATACCAATCTGGTTCCTTCAAAACAAGGGCCACCTAAATCATTGGGTAGGTACAATAGCTGCAGGAACTTCTATGGCACTAAAACACAAGTCAGAGAGTCAACCAAAGGTGTAATCTGATTTATGTTATTTAGCAAAAATGCCCAAAACTCATAGGTTTCAGCTTCTAAAATGTGAATATGTGCCAATTTGCTAACCCAAGGAGGTTAGGTTTTAAGTTTGGTTTATACGATGGTCAGCAGGATAGCAGAAAACCTACTCGCCCGATATTTATGAAATTTGGTGGAATGGTGCATCATGGGCAAAGGAAGAGCATATTACATTTTTAAGTGGATCTGAATCCCTTGGGTGGAAATATTCATAATTATTCACTTGTGTAAGTAGCTATAACCGACATCTACGCTCTCCTAGTGCCCTTCCAGTTTTCTGGGACCAAATATCTTTGAATTCTGGTCCATTTAAATAGTCAACTTGGGCTCTTGTGATGGCATGTCGAACTCATTAAATAGGACAAACAATTAGTGGATAAAAAACGTCACTAAAATAAAAATGGTAAATGTTGCCCCTACGTTTTCACATTGGGTCCCCATAGAGAACCGCAGTGACGCGTCCTAAAACCCGGATGTAAACTCCTTCCGGTTCCTTCGTCAAAAACCAATGCAATTTCTCCATAGGATTTTGGAAAATAGCTGGAAATAAGGTCTGTGGTTGAAACACATTTAAGAGACAAATCACGTTTTGTTCAACCGGATAATCTCCACATGTCTATCCTACTTTTATAATTTTCTAAGCATAAATCTAGTCGCAAGAAGCAAAATGCTAACGTTATGCTATAAACGAACTACAGCAGGGTCGCTGCTTCAACGTCACGCCAACTTAAGATCCATATTCAAACATACAGACTCTAAATGGTACAAGTTGAAGTGTTTGTTTGAACAGGAGGCAGGAGGCAGGAACTTGCTTTCAAGCAGAACAGGGGGAACAAATTTAGCGGGAGTGTTTTACGTGTTCGGTGTAATGACGTAAAACGGCCTGGACAACTTCTGTAGTCCTATTCAGCCACTTGGTAACAACCATCGTTTTTCAGACCCGTGAACTCTTCAGAAATCACCAGTGGGGTCACTGCTGATGTATTTAATGTCGTAGAACAAAACGTGATTCGTGTCTTCAATTTGTGTCAAACACAGACCTTATTTCCAGCTATTTTCCAAAATGCTATGGAGAGATTGCATTGCTTTTTCTCGAAGGAACCGGACGTGGTAAAAATGCTAACTTACTTCCGGGTTTTAGGACGCGTCACTGCTGTTCTCTATTGTGTTTGTATGGTACGGGCACATGAGAACGCACATGCAACACATTCTTAACCCTATTCTATGTCAATTAAGTGAAAATTGGGGTCGGCATTCGAGGAAGAAATGTATTAAAAGGCCCAACAAAGTTAAGAAAAAGACTGCAGTCTAGCCAACAACGCAGCTTTGGAAAAAAATGTTTACAAATCAATGCAGGTAGATAATGCACTCCACATCTTAGCTAAGACATTGAGGATACAAACAATGCATTTTGGTCAGAAACACTATATTTAGACACAACTTTTGTCTGTTAGCACGAAATCTCCACAGAGCAGCCTTAACGTCTCAAAATGTCCGATACCTGATCTGCTTAATAAGGTCAGAATCCAGCAAGATAACTGCTGTATGTGTCAGATTGGTACTTTTCCAGCACACCATTTGTCCATCAATAATGCATCCACAGCTGCAACTGAGGGTTTTTATTCTTGACTAATGCCATTAAAGTTAGCCAAGCCAAACTAGATACATTGTCTTGCTTCAACAGGAATTTGTAATTGTGTTTACCAGAACAAATCCTGAATAAATGTATTAAATTATTTAATGGTGTGAGTATTAAACACTTGTGTGCGCAGATGTCCCTGTGGCATTGCACTGACAGCAGCCTACATAATACATAATCTGATTTGGCAAAATGTCACATACAGAAATTAGATTTTTCACCGGGGGATTATTAAAATGCAATTCATGCTCTCAATACAGAGGAGGTCATCATCTAATTCCAACAGATCCGTTTAAAAATCACCAGAGTTTATTACGTTTTCCTGGCTTTTTATTAAATCTCCACCAAAAAAACGGCCTCCATTTTGTGTCAGAGTGTGAAGAGGCTGAAGGAGAGACGAGTGGATACATATCCCCTCCACAAGTAAACAAAGCCAGGCTGCAGAAAAATAAACAACTCAGGGTGTGACAGAAAGACAGGAAAATAAAAGCATAGATGAATCATACTTTGTTGCAAAACCACTAAACCGCACGGTATTCTCACCAATGTTCTCCTCTAACCAGATACTGATTATAGATTTAAAGAGCATCAATTAGTGTGTTCCTATCATTCATTACAGCAGACACTCAGTGCCACAGTCTCTGCTTCACAGGCGTTGATATATTTAAAAAAGGTTTTTCAAGCATGCATCACACTCTCACTGCTGCGTTAAAATGGAGGACTCCCGGATTAATTTCAATGAAATTAAATGGTGAAATTAAAGGATGCATTCACTCGTAAATCTATTTAGACTCCCATCAATGTGAGGGATGCTACTGATAATGACCTCAGACAGAAAGCAAGCTAAGAGTGGGGGAGGGGTGAGGAGGCAGCGAAGAAGAAAAAGGCAGGAAATGATGGACATAAAAAGACAGATGGGAGGCACAATAAGGGAAAAGGTGATGCAAGAAGAAGAGAAGGAAAGGGGGAGGGAATAAAGGAGGAAGGAATGAAAGGAGGAAGGAAAGGTGGCGGAACAAGCTTTAATCTGCCACCTCTTTCAGACACACAAAGACATAATGTGAGAAAACAAGAAAACCTTATATCAACCATTTATTATCTGAAATATACGTGAAACAAGGATCATTACTCTGAGGTTTGAGGAATGTATCTGCTTTTAAATTTGCAAGAAGACAATACTCGGAGGATTTCGATGCCTTCAGGGCCGTGTGAAATTCTGAATATGTTCCATAGCTTATTCATGCCGATGGTGATGACTAATGTTTTGCATTTTAAATGAAGTCCTGAATAACAGAGCAACAGTGGAAGTGCAGTGAAATGCTCTAATATAGACTAGTAGGTAACACATGTCAAAACTATCAGTTTTTATTAGGTTAGCTGCTAATATTTCTATACAGTACATCTGTGGAAAGAAATGGCAGAAAAAGCTGTTTTCAGCTTCCCAAGAGTAGAAATGACTTGCTTTTCTTGGTGTTAAATCATATTAAAGCAAACATCTGTGGGATTTAGACAAGAAGAAGTCATTACCTAGAACTTTTAAGAACTGGATTGCAAATGTTTCGCTTGTTATTGACCAGATGCAGATTACTCAATCATAAAAGTAACAGCATATTGCCCCCTGGCGATCCTGTTAAACCCCATGGGGGCAACGCACAACAATATTCACGA
Source organism: Gymnodraco acuticeps (assembly GCF_902827175.1). Lineage (NCBI taxonomy): Eukaryota > Metazoa > Chordata > Actinopteri > Perciformes > Bathydraconidae > Gymnodraco > Gymnodraco acuticeps. Next base: position 745,727 of record NW_022989883.1, on the reverse strand, counting down.
AACTGTGTCTCAGGGCTTCTTAACATTTAACAACCTATTAATGTGTCATATCCACTTAACGGGAAGAAACTCTGCTAACTGACGATACGAACAATTTTTACCGAAACAATTTAACACAACTAACGCCGAGCGTCTGAATTAGCACTAAGTGAAAGAGTGCTAACGCATTTAGCCCATAGCGATCTTTTATACTTCATCGGATCTGCACAAACACGCAAAACTGAGATTCCAATGGTATAAGTATCATCACTGTGCGACCAAAACTAACCCAAAGACAACACACAACTTCACGGAGCAAAAAAGCCAAATACGTCTTACCTTTGCGGTTTTTTTATCAAAAATGGTGTTCAATGGCATTAAAACACATAAAACGCTGCTGAGGGTTAATCCAATGTCTGTCACTTTGAAATGATTACTGATAATCCATCATCATATTTATGGCAATAAGAATAGTTTTCAGTTTTCAGAGCGTAAGCTTTCGGTTTGGGCAAGCTGCGTGCGCATCACTCTCCTCAATGGTAACCCTTATTATACATCCATGATGGTAACGTGTAGGTGGATTTGGGAACTTCCCCCTCGATTCAATTGGCTCTAACGGTTCAAAAGAGATGTCAATCACCAAAATTGACCGAGGGGGGCCAGAGATATGGCAAATCCACCCAAATGACCCCAGAAGTGTTTTTTTATTTTCTAAATCTCTCTAAAAAAGGTCAAATGTCACTTGTTTTGCATCAATCTTGATACAGGGTACTTATTATATATAGTTTGGATTCCTAAAGCTTTTAGTCTACTATTCCATCATTCAAGGGTGGTTTTCACTATAAGTAATGTTTGTTTTGGACAGAAACTATAATTTACATTTTTTTACTATATTCAATCTGAATTTACTGTAAAATAAAAACATCTATATTGATTCTGACTTTCTACATCCAACTCACAGGTTTATGATTGCTTTGAGAAAAAAGATTATTAATTTACCCCTTTTAGAAGTGAAGATAGTCATTTGTTCTGTGAATGTCATTTTCGAGCCTAGGACCTGAAAAACAGGCTCGGGCCACAACACCTGGATTAAAGGATTTTACGTAACATTTTGGCCAAATGTGGCTGTTTTTAAGACATTATGTGCCATCCTTTCTCTCATTTAGCTGTTCTGCTGTGTCAGTTCAGCCTCCTGCCAGTCACTGTCACAGAGCCAAGGTCTCTTTGTTAGCAACCTTTTCATGTCTCATGTCTGTAAAAAAACTCACAACGAACATGGACTATGCTCATTCTGCTTTTATCAGCTGGTATTTTCAATTATGTTTAAATTAAGTGCAAGTTTTCCCATAAACGTCTATACAGGTTTTTGAGTGAGGAGGATCTACAGATAGGGATGTGGACGCTGCTCAAACAAGCCATTGTGTAGCATGTAAATACACTCACAGGCCTGTGTTGTGTGTGAATATGTGGGTCATTAACATGTCCCATATCCTACCCCTTGGGAAGAGAATGTGTGTGTGTGTGTGTGTGTGTGTGTGTGTGTGTGTGTGTGTGTGTGTGTGTGTAGGCTGCAGGGGGATGCAGTCTGACATTCCATCACGTTAACCCTTCTTTTGCCAGAGGATGAAATACTAACACACACACACACTAGCTGTCACTAGGAACAACAGGCCTTCATACCCAATCAAACACACACAAACACGCACATAAGGAACATCACATCTCATCACAAGTGTCTGTGTGTGTTTATAGGGTTGTTTTAATGTGCTCTTAATGATCATATGTGCTCTCAAATGTGCGGTGATTGTGTTTTTTCTGTGCTTTTGTATGTTTTCTTTTAGACATCAACCTGCAACGACTGCAGATAAAAATGACCCTCTATGGGTACATCTGTCACGTTTACATGATGGCATTGTACTCTCAAATAAATAAGTCCAAATACACACACACACTAGCTGTCACCAGAAGGACCATCAGGCCTACACAAACAAACACAGGGACATCACATCTCTCAACTCCTTCTCCAAATATGTAAAGCAGTGGTTACTGGGCAATCAAACATGTTGTCATCAACTGATTGAACTGAAGTAGGAGTAATATCATCATTCATCTATTCCTCTGTGCCCGTTTGCTTTTATCTGTGTTCATGTGTGCTTTTGTGTGTTATGGGATTTCATTAATGCACTTTAACATGTGCTGTAATTGTGTTTTTTCTGTGCTCTTGTATGTTTCATCTGAATGCCATCAACCATATTGCAAAATCTGCGACATTTACATGATGGACTCAGGTGCCAGTGTTAATCAATGTGCAGTGTCCCAACTTCAAATAGTAAATACACACTCACACACACACACACACCGGGCCACCACACTCACCTTGCCGGGTGGAGACGTTCCTCTCGTTGGCGGCTGTTAGCACGACCTGCGGGTGGCTCTGCTCCAGCACGAACAGCTCGTCCTTCCCGACCCGCGCGTTCTTCCCGGACTTCATGGTACCGGAGGGCCCTGAAGGCGCCAGGTACTTCCCTCCGCAGTCCCTGAACGCCACCTTACCGGAGCGGAACTCCAGCGTGTATCCGGTGCTCCGGTCGGTGGTGGCGAGCAGCGCACCGTCGCTGCTCAGGAACCGGTTATCTGAGGTCTGCAGGTGGTACCGCTGGTCCCGGAACACCAGTGTGATCATGGAGTCCACCCCCCACGGCACGTCGCGGTCGATGGCGATCTCGTCCACCTTGCCGCTCAGGTGCGCGTACCGCTTGCGTGTCACGCTGAAGAGGTTCACCTGTGGGTGCATGGCGATGTGCACGCTCCACTTCTCCGCCACAGACGCGGTCTGCGCGAAGCAGATGATCCGGTCCTCGGTGCCGCCCAGGAACCGGCCGTGCGGCTCGGACTGCAGGGACCAGCGGCCATCATCGTGCGCGGTGATGACGAAGCGGCACTCCGCGCCCGGGGTCTCACTTTCCCCGGTGACGTTCCCGTCCTTATCGGCGGCGATGTACCGGCCCAGGTGAGACTTGAGGTGGAAAACGTTCCCGGTGGAGTCGTCTCCGCTCTGCTCCAGAGTCCAGATCTGCTTCTTCTTCATACTGGAGGCGGACGCGTTGATTTTGAAGCCGAACATCTCGGCGGTGAGGTATTTGTTCCCGCAGTTGATCAGACCGAACTGGATCTGCAGCATGTCGCTGGTTCCGTTAGTCGAGCCGTTGGTTGTCATTGTCGGTTTTTCTGTGCGCTCGGACCGGGACCGGTTCTGTGCCAAAAAGAGGGGATGGATGGAGCTCGAGGGCTGAAAGGGTGGGATGCTCTGTGCTGCCTCGCGTGCTTCTCTTTGTTTGGGGGAGTGTGTGTGTGTGAGCGCGCGCCACCGGTCCTCAGTGCTCTCCCTGTCTTAGCAGCGCGAGCACGCTGCCACAGCTGCAGCCTATATAACCATCAGTGACGTCACGGGACTGGCCATGCCCCCCTAAAATGGACCGAAGTTTGCCTTTTCTTTGCTTCGTTTTCTGTCGATTTAAAACAAAAAAAATCCTTCCAGTTACAATGCGTATCTCTGTATTATCTGTCTTTATTACAAGTATTTTAGTCAGGTAAGTGTTTATACAGAGAAATGAAGAATGGCTTTGACTTGAAGGTACACTGAACAATGTATGGCCACATGCTCCAGTCCAAACTACATGGATGATGACGTCAGTCTATAGTTGAAGTTGCTCAGCTCAGTTTTTGGAAGACCATATTACAAGAAAAAAATCAGCCAACATCTATACCATTTGCAATTTTGTTCGGTTTGTGTTGTCATTAGTTGGAAATGGAGGAGTTGAATGAATTCCTCTTTTGTAAACATATGTAATGTGCACAGTAAACTTTAGTTTCTGCATTTGATCCAGTAGGCTACTGCTGTGGGCAGCTATTGGACAGCGCTCTGGTGCCTTGCTAAAGACACCTCGGCAGGGCCCAGGAGGGAAACTGGCACTTCACCAGAGTACCAGTTAAGACTCTGTACTTGGTCCATTCTGGGACTTGAACCGGTAACTATCCGATTCCCAAGTCAAGCTTCTAAAGACTGCTACTGCCCAAAAAGTGGTTACAAAAGTAGTAAGAGTAATTGCAATTGCTAAATAGCCTTGCTAAATAAATAGTTTTGCTAAACGGCCAACGATTGGGTTACTTTCTTCTGTCCGCCAAGAGCTGTCTCCAGTGTTGGAAGGACACGCCATGTTTACTGTTGTTTTGCTCTTTCTTTTTATCACTTCCATTCTTTCCCTGCCAAACTTTTTTTTTGCCCGGAGCAGGTGGTTGGGTTGCCAAGAGCTTTAGCCATATTTGTGTTTACTGTACTGAGTGCTCTACTTTTTACCATGATTGATTATTTGTTGTCCTGAATGAGAACAAAATGACGCAACAATGACTCACTGTCGCCTAGACGTAGACCACGTGTTATTACAAGAAAGGACCAGGTGGGGCTCGCTTCCAAATTGTGCTAATCTCAGTAGATTTCTCTGCAACACTATATCTACACGTCTATCTACATGTCATAACGTCAACACTGTACCCTATTCACATGCAGTTCATTTAAAATGTGTTTATAAACAAGCATTTTAGCCATAACTTACACATTGTGCACTCGGACGGAGTTTGCTAACAAGAAAGGCATATATATTTTTTTTAAAGCAACATTCACATTTAGGGAAATAGTTTTCCACCGTCTGATAAATCATATCCTCCTATCTCTCACTCTTGGACACACTGATCAGATGGACTCAGCATTTGAATCATGAGGTGTGTGTGTGTGTGTGTGTGTGTGTGTGTGTGTGTGTGTGTGTGTGTGTGTGTGTGTGTGTGTGTGTGTGTGTGTGTGTGTGTGTGTGTGTGTGTGTGTGTGTGTGTGTGTGTGTGTGTGTGTGTGTGTGTGTGTGTGTGTGTGTGTGTGTGTGTGTGTGTGTGTGTGTGTGTGTGTGTGTGTGTGTGTGTGGACACACACACACACACACACACACACACACACACACACACACACACACACACACAAAGCAGCTCTATTCATGACTGGAGCACGCACATCAGAGGGCAGGAAAGGCCCGGCTCCATAAACAAAGAGGCCAAACAGATCACACTGGCATCTTCTCAGAGCATGAGCGTGCAACTATACAAAGCGTGGGGGTCATCATATCAGCAGCAGCTGCACACTTAGTGCATATATTTTGATAAAAACACACACACAATGGTCATAGAAGAAGTAATTCATAACTTAGTGAATAACATGAATGATGTTACTCTTTCCAACATGGATGCTTTGTGTCTGTAGTAGGCAAATTGAGTGAGAGTAGTGGTGGCATCCTCTACCTCTACTGCAAGCCAGCCACACATCATTTATGCAAAGGAAGTCTCTAAGATTAGCAGATCCAGGATCAGAGCTCCGTTTGACATGTCAGTGTACTGAGTTAAAGGGGACATATTCTGCTTGGGTTCATAATCATATTTAGTGTCTCTACTGGGACATGTCTCCATGCTTTAATGTTCAAAAAGCTCTTTATTTTTCTCATACTGCCTGTGCTGCAACACCTCTTTTCACCCTCTGTCTGAAACCAGAGCCCAGTCTGCTCTGATTGGTTAGCTAGCCGGCTCTGTTTGGATTTGTCAACCACTTATTTCCACTGCAGCGCGTAGCACAGTTTAAGCGTGCTGTGTCAAACCCGGCCCGTTTTTGGTTGCGTTTCCACTAGGCGTAGTTCCAGCTAACGGGTACTTTTTCACAGTTTTTCTGGCTCTCCAAAATCGAGGTTCTTTCCGGGCCAACAACCAGGCTGAATATGCTAAACTAGTGAGAGAATCGCTGGCAACTACAATAAAATGAACATATTTTACCGTGATTTAATTGTAACACGTTTCAAAATGATGCCGAAGTAACAACATACTGATATCGGTTAGTAAAAACCATGAATTAATGCTTTGACAAGTCTGCAGACAGACGGCAGGCGAAAAACCTTTTAAAATGCATGTTTTCTGAATGGAGATCGGCTAAGCTAACGCAGTATATGTTCCGACCGTCCACACTCACAACAACGGCCTACAAACATAAATAAACCAGCGACTGTATTTGCCATGACACAGGCAGTCTGTGGTTTGTACTTGTTTAACTTTTGTCTAGTTTCTGAACAGATATGAGGAGCTTTGAGCTTTGAGTGCTAAGAGCTAACGGCTGATGTTGGTTTTGTGTTTCGCATTGAAGATGACGTCGAGACTCCGCCTACACTGCGTTACTATAGTTACTACCGCAGTTCCTAAACTGTAATGGGAACGCAGCATAAAGTGAGCCTGGCCTACCAAGGCCTAACTATAACGTACTAAGCCGTGCGAGGCCCTGCAGTGGAAATGCGCCATTAGAGATGTCCTGCCCCTTAGCCTATCACGTACAATATGTTGGAGCGCTAGCCAATAGAAGTCTGAGTGTTACATAGTGATGTCAAAGTGGAAGTAATAAAGCAGTCCAATGGAGGCATTTCATGCAAAAAAACGGAATTCTTTTTAGCCTTTGCAGACCATTCACATGCACTAAAAACTATAACACACGACTACAGGAAGCTGAAAACACAAAAAATTGGAGAATGGAGACTGTAAACATGTCCCAGTAGAGACACAGAAGACAAATATGAACCTGAAAATGAACATGATGGGCCCCTTTAAAATAACTTTTTTTTTGCAGTTTGAGCACCACAAGTCAAGTGCCGTTTAGTTCCATTATATTAAGGAGAACATGTTACGGATGATATCTCCAACACACTTATGCCATAACAATCTAGATTGATAAATAGCACTACAGGCAAAAGGAAAATTAGCGTTTATGATTCTGCTTTCAACTGCCCCTTTAAGATTGACATGAAACCAAATCAGAAGTAATTGTTTTTCCACACAATTAAACAATATCCATAAATGTTTACCGCCACAACCATGGTGTTTAATTCAGTGAGTCTCTTTCGCCTCCCTTCATGTTGGCAGTTCTGCAAAGGGAAAGTAATCCGACCCTGAAATGTAATGTAATCACTGGTAATCTCTCACCGTCTCGTTCTCTGCTGCAATGTAGGTAAATCCAATCTGCACACAGAACATCTTCAAATAAATCACATTTCAGCTCCAGAATCGCGCAGTAATAAAATCACCAGACTTGTTCTGATGTATTTCTGCTTGTTGTTGTTATGCAACACCAAATTTGTATTTACAAAACTGGATTTTAATATGAGTACACAGTACAAATCTCTGGACTGCAAGAAATGTAAGCCTTGTCAAAAAAAGGTATTAAACTAGCAACAGCTTCCAGTCCACATAAACAGTCTTTGTATCGCTGATATCTTTACTGAACTTTTAGAAGCAGATGTTTTTTTGCTCATCTGGCAAAGCTGTTGTAACGCTGCCTTCAGGTCCAGTCAGAAATATGGAACCTCAAGAGGCATCTAAAGATTAAAATGTTAACGGGTGCAATATTTTAAGTGATCTTTACAAGCCTACTGTACACCTAAATGCAACAGGATTGAACCCTTAAGTATGAGGCACATTTTCAGGTTCATATTCGTATTTTTGGTTGGTACTTGTCTTTGCCTTTGTTGAAAAAGAGTTGATTTTAAATTTGGATTTGGAAACACATTTGCAGAATAAGTTCTGATGTAGCGAACTCCTCACATGGCTGATCTTTTTATTCTGCTTGTTTCGAACCCCTCCACTTCACTAGTGCTGTTCAGTCTGTTAGTAAGTTCTGCAGCAGCTGCTCTTACCAAGGATGTGTTGCATGCAGTGTGCAAACAAATTGTGACATACTACTTCATCACAACTCTTAACCTTGACCCCCTGCCTCATATATCTTCTGTGTAAAGGATCAGTCGGGTCAGAATAGCTAGAAAAGCATGCTGCCTTTCATGCTGCAAAATGCAACCAGATGCATTTAGACATCCTGGTATTCTTGGTATGCTGCATAGGACACACTGTATCAATCAATCAATCAATCAATGTTTATTTATATAGCCCAATATCACAAATGTTACATTTGTCTCAGTGGTTTTCACAGTGTGTACAGAATATCAGTATGACAATACGACACCCTCTGTCCTTAGACCCTCACATCGTACAAGGAAAAACTTCTGGAGAAAACCCACAGTTTAAAGGGAACATGGGAGAAACCTCAGGGAGAGCAACAGAGGAGGGATCCCTCTCCCAGGACGGACAGACGTGCAATAGATGCCGTGTGTAAATTGAAAAGATAATACATTTGCAACATAGGTAGTCCAAATGTTTGGAAATGCATGTGTGTATAATAGGAAGATGAATCCACGAGGATATCCATCCAGGACCTATGATCCAGGACCACAGCCACGACTCAAGATCCAGGGCTCGCGATGCAGGACACAGGACCGCAGGATCATTCATGACTCCGGATCCCGGCGTATATAGACACCAAAAAGAAATAAATTTGGGGAAGCTGGGTTAATCGGAACATGAGAGTACACAGGTATAGACAGAGAGAAGGAAGAAGTAAGATGTCCCCCGACAAACTAAGCCTATATCAGCAAAACTAGGGGCTGAATCTAATCAGCCCTAACTATAAGCTTTATCAAAAAGGAAGGTCTTAAGCGCACTCTTAAAAACGGATAGGGTGTCTGCCGCCCGAACACAAACTGGAAGCTGATTCCACAAATGTGGAGCTTGATAAGAAAAGGCTCTGGCTCCCATTGTACTTTTAGAGACTCTAGGAACGACCAACAACCCTGCATTCTTGGAACGCAATGCCCTAGTAGGACAGTAGGGTATAATGAGTTCTTTAAGGTAAGATGGCGCCTGCCCATTAAGGGCTTTGTAGGCGAGAAGAATAATTTTAAATTCTATCCTGTGTTCTATAGGGAGCCAGTGTAAGGCAGCCAGAACAGGAGTAATGTGGTCCCTTTTCCTAACTCTGGTTAGTACACGAGCTGCAGCATTTTGAATCAGTTGAAGCGACTTGACTGACTTCTTGGTACACCCTGATAATAAGGAGTTACAATAATCCAGCCTTGAAGTAACAAATGCATGGACTAGTTTCTCTGCATCGTTTTGAGGCAAGATATGCCTGATTTTTGCAATGTTACGTAGATGGAAGTAGGCGGTCCTTGAAATTGATTTATGTGGGCGTTAAAGGATAAATCCTGATCAAATATAACACCAAGATTCCTTACAGTCTCACTGGAGGCCAAATAAATGCCATCCATAGTTAGTATATCCTTAGATAATTTGTTTTGTAGATTCTTCGGGCCAAGTACAATAACTTCAGTTTTGGTCGTGTTTAACATCAAAAAGTTTAAGGTCATCCACGTTTTTAAGTCCTTAAGGCAGTCTTGAATTTTATTTAGATGATTAATTTCATCAGGCTTGATTGATAAATATAGTTGAGTATCATCCGCATACATAACAATGAAAGTTTACAGAATGATTCCTTATAATATTGCCTAACGGAAGCATATATAATGTGAACAAAATAGGTCCGAGCACTGAGCCCTGTGGCACTCCATGGCTAACTTTGGTTTGCGTGGAAGATTCATCGTTAACACGTACAAACTGAGAGCGTTCAGATAGATAGGACCTAAACCAGCCTAAAGCAGTTCCCTTTATGCCAACTAAGTGCTCTAGTCTTTGCAATAGGATATCATGGTCTGGTCATGGCCTGTATTGGGACTTACATACAGTATTCAAAACCATATGTGCAGTGCTTTTACAGATCTACTGTGTGTGTGTGTGTGTGTGTGTGTGTGTGTGTGTGTGTGTGTGTGTGTGTGTGTGTGTGTGTGTGTGTGTGTGTGTGTGTGTGTGTGTGTGTGTGTGTGTGTGTGTGTGTGTGTGTGTGTGTGTGTGTGTGTGTGTGTGTGTGTGTGTGTGTGTGTGTGTGTAGAAGTGCATACTGTATCGTCTCATTTTCAGCTATCTTTCCCAGCAGATGGGCGCCTCCATTATTGCAAATGTAAAATCATCACACACACACACACCATCTCTCATTCTCTTGATCTCCTGAATATGCATCTCTTAGAGACCCTGTTATGTGAGAGTGGAGCAGTGATTGTGATGACACCACATCTCATCTATTCACACACACACACACACACACACACACACACACACACACACACACACACACACACACACACACACACACACACACACACACACACAGAGTCTCACGCTGCTGGTCAAAGAGAAGAGAGGGAAGCTATCTTTGTTCACTCGGCTTCGAGGATGGTTGCCATGGAGACCAGGCCCTCAAATCTGTCGGCTGATGAAAAGCAGTCGGTCTGCTGCAGCACACACACATACACTGACACACACACACGCACACACACACACACACACACACAGACACACTGACACACTCCCATCACCTGCAGACAGCGCAGCAATGCAGCAGTGCGGCGTCAGACGACTCAAAGCTGGCCAATCAGCATCCTCTACTAACACAGACCTCTGAGCTGCAACCAATCAGAGTGCCTCATCCCGACGCTGCATTACAATGTCCACCAATCAGGAGACAGCAATCCAGATGTGTCTGGACAATATTGGCCTGATCATGAGCATTTTTTATAAAAGAAAAGACCAGGATTTTATTTTAGAAGATTAAATCTGATTCATTTGAATCTGATAATTACTTTCCTCATTCTTCTCATTTGTCTGCAGCTGTTGACATGTAGTTGTTGCATGACTCACACACACTTAATTCAATAAAGACGCATACAAAACAGACAATAAAGTGGAAACACCGGTCCAGGAAGTTAAGGATATGAAGAGAGGAAGAGGGAATAATGTGAATATGTACTGACTGACTGACCTATTTTTATTCTGTCAGTAATACAAAGTATATGATGATGGTGAGTGGGTCCACTTTGCCCCTGGTGAACCTGTCTTATATTTTCAATCAGATTTAAGCTGAGATGTTCCAGTTGATTCCACAGCAGGTGCTTTGGCTGGTTCAGGGTGGAGATACACGCAGAATAAAAATGAAAAACCTGACAGTCACCTCTCCTGTATTAACCTACTTCACTGATCATTGAAAGAATAAATGGATGCCATGTTTAGCAGCCTCGCGCTGACAGAGTTTGTGTCAGTGTGTGTGATGTTGGTTAAATTCAATAGGTTTTATCTGCAGGCTTTGGGAAGAACCTGAATACATCTAACGGTAATTTGATCACAAAAACAACCAGTAAAGTGACAGTGCAGTCAATATGCGTAAAATGAAAAAGAGTACGCTCACAAGCACACATAAGCAAAAAGTAAAACGACTGTACTGTGTCTGCTCTTCATGTAAACAGCATATGCAAACTTTACTTATCTGTAGCCTTTGATTCAGTCTGGGATGGGATCCTCAGTCCTGCTTATTGCTTTTATCCGCTTTGGTTTTCTTCTTTCTGAAAGTTAAGAAGGTAGACACTTCATTTGTTAAATATACTCTTTTCAGATTCAGATTTAACTTTATTGTAATTGCACACGGCACAAGAAAATGCACTTTGGGTCCAAACAGTGTAGATTAAGTGCATGAGGTTACAGTATATTCACATATTAGGTTATGGTATCAAAGTTGTGGCATTTGAGAGGAAAGATACAGATGTGTTTTTAAGATAAGATAGAATTGTATTGATCCCAATTTGGGAAATGTTTGTGTTGCAGCAGCATAAAAAGACATGGCATCGTACAATCAAAATGAAAAGACAAGAAATAAACAAGAAAATAGAAAATATACTTCAGTCAGACAACTCACGTGTTTCTTAATATGTTT